>NC_056728.1:859327194-859627194 GCF_019279795.1 Protopterus annectens
AAGAACTCTTCATCTGTACTTCCAGCAGTTATCAGTAATGTCCAGGCTGACTGCAAGGACAGTCCTTCAAGCCTTGGGGTTCATGGCATCATGCATTCTAGTACTTCCCAATGCCAAACTGCATATGAGGAAGCTACAATGGTATCTAAAAAGTGTGTGGACTCAACACTGCCACGGTTTGGACACTGTCATTCGGATTATACCTTGCATCCAGAAGGAATTCTTGTGGTGGGCTCAGGAATGTCACCTAAACAAGGGACTCTCTGTGATCCGACCAGAGGCGAGTCAGATCCTAAAGACGGATGCCTCGGACTTGGCTTGGGGAGCACACTTCAATGGAAAATGGATACAAGACACGTGGCCTCCGAAACTACTACATTTGCATATCAACATGAAGGAGATGTTAGCAGTCCAATTTGCCTTGATAGCCTTCAAGGACCTACTTCAGCCGGGACAAGTGTTGATTCAAACAGACAACACAACAGTCATGTGGTACATCAACAAGCAGGGGGGAACCCATTCCTACCCTCTTTGCAGACAAGCAATGATTTTGTGGGAGACTGCTCTGAGTTTGCACATCAATCTTCAAGCAAGGTTTCTGCCAGGAGCACAGAACTCCCTAGCAGATGTATTGAGCAGGCAAATTGTGGATCCCTACGAGTGGAAACTGGACCCTCAGGTATTCAAACAGTTGAACGTGGCTTGGGGAGCTCCAGACATAGCTCTGTTCGCTTCTCCACTGAATTTCCAACTGCCAAAATTTTGCACAAAGTTGTTCCACCCAAATGCTTGGAAAGTGGATGCTCTATCTTTCAGTTGGAACAACCTTCACGTTTATGCTTTTCCCCCTCTGCCTCTTCTTCCCAAGGTACTCTTGAAAGCCAGGCGGGACAAGCCTTGCATGATTCTAATAGCACCAGATTGGCCACGTCAGCATTGGTATCCTCTGCTGAGGAGTTTAATTCAGGAGCCTCCTTGTCCTTTGCCACAGGTTCCTCATTTGTTGTCCCAGTCAAACAATCATTTTCTCAATGTTCGGGTGCAGTCCCTGCATCTAACAGCCTGGCGTATTCTGTAATGGAGCCGGTGGGGTCTCAGCTTCCTCAACAGGTTTTAGATGTCATTTTGGAAGCCAGGCGGCCTAGTACTAGCAAAGTTTATGCTGATAAATGGAAGAGATTTTTTCTTTGGAGCACAGCAAAGGGCTTTGATGTTTCAGTGCCTAATTTGAGTTTTGCACTGCAGTATCTTACTGAATTACTGGACAAGGGTTTGTCATTCTCTTCTGTGAAGGTTTATGCTGCAGCCATTTCTGCTCACTATGATTGTGACCCTCCTTTATTTTCTCACCCTTTGTTCAAACAATTTCTTAGAGGGGCAAAGAATATAAGACCCCCACGTAGAGCTCCTACTCCTTCCTGGGATCTCAATTTTGTTTTGGAGAAACTTACTTTACCTCCTTTTGAACCTGCAGCTTCATCTGAATTGAAGTTTTTGTCTTGGAAGACTGCTTTTTTGTTGGCCATTACTTCTGCTAGGAGGGTATCTGAATTGCAGGCACTCATGGCAGTTGAACCCTTTCTGATATTCCATAAGGATAGAGTTTCTTTGCGAACTAACCCTACTTTTATGCCTAAAGTGATTTCTAATGTGGCCTTGAACCAGTCTATTCATTTGCCTACTTTGTATGCTGATCCCCAAAATAAGGGGAAAAAGTCTTGCATTCTTTGGATATCCACAGACAGTTACGTTATTATTTGAGCAGAACTAAAGAGTTCAGACAGAGTCAACAGTTATTTGTTTCCTTTGCTTTGGGTTCACAAGGGAAAGCTGTTTCAAAGCAGACTATTTCTAAGTGGATTGGTCAATGTATTGCTTTTTGTTATTCTCATCATGGGAAGGATGTTCCTGCTGGGATCAGGCCTTATTCTACTAGGGCTACTGCCACATCTACTGCCTTTTTGAGGGGGGTAGCTACTAAGGATATTTTGGAGGCAGCTACTTGGAGTTCAGTACACACTTTTACTAAGCATTACCATCTCCCTCTTTATTCCAAGTCGAGGGCTGGGTTTGCCACTGCAGTTTTACAGGGCATGTTAGCAGCTCCTAATGCTACTTAGTTTGCCAGCCTCCCTTTTCCTTTGCTTTGGGATTCTACCCACAGGTTATGACTGCAGCAATGTGAGACGAAGAACATAGTACAGTTTTGTACCTACCATAAATGTAGATGTTTGAGGATCTACATTGCTGCAGTCTAATTATCCCTCCCTCCTTCCCCTCTATAGTTGTGGTTGGGTGTTTACTATTTTGGCTCTGGCCTTCTTTCATTCTTAGGCCTTCTGACATCTGGGGCAAGAAAGACTGAGGATATGGCGTCGGTCATGCGCTTAAGTACTACAACGTACTGACGTCAGCTCCAGGCGACAATGACCGACGCCAGCCCAGCTCTTTGGTATTCGGGCCAATCGAGGACAGCGGACTACCCACAGGTTATGACTGCAGCAATGTAGATCCTCGAACATCTACATTTATGGTAGGTACAAAACTGTACTTTATTTTAAGTGTCTATTGTTTTATTCCAATATGCATCAGCAGTCTAGTTTTGATTGATTAATTAGATTAAGAAAATTAGGCAGTGGCATACCTCACAAATTATTTTCTCAAGAATTCTGGACAAACTTACCATAAAGAAATGATAAGACAACATCATACATCACTTATTAGCAGAAATTTATCGAAATATTGGACAAAACAAATTGATCGGATTAGTCAGCACAACATCTTAATAAAAACTGCATATTGTATATGGGAACATGTGATGTTATACATTGTATACTTAGGCAACTGTATATAGTTGACTAGTTGATTATGTTATATTATGTTATGTTTCACTATTTATGGTTCAATCTATTTGAAGATATGGAAAAAATTGTATTTAAAATTTCTTTGAGTAAAAAAAATAATTATGAAAAAAACTTAAAAATAATGGGGGTGACAAAGGCTCAAAATCAGGGACAATTTTTAAATAATAGTCTAATTCACTTAAAAGGTTAATAGAAGGAGGTTGTCATAGTGGGAGGTTGTCATAATGGTTAAGGTGTTTACCTTAAAAACACAAGGTGTAAGGTTCGATTCTCAAGTGGGGTAATTGGCTAGGCTTAAAATGGTCTACAGGGTCAGTTAACCTAGTAGTAATCTATGAGATATCCTATGAGAAGAACAGGTTTTACATCTGAACCTCTAATGTCTGCTGAATGACTATAATTCTTATTGAATTACCAAAAAATCTAATTTTTTTGAGGGACAAGGCAAAAATATGATACAAAATCAGAGACATTCTACAACACCAGTGACAGTTAAGAGATACTGGGTAGGGGTGGTTAGGTTATTGTTCTTTGATAGTACTAAAGAGATGTAACAGAAGATGGGTGAGTTAAAAGTAAAGAAAAAAGGGGGAAAAAAGAAAATCAAAAGAAAAAATACTAAGAGAAGAAAGGTGTATACCTTACCCTTTGTGGATGTGAACAGGTGGCATGTGTAGAAAGGCTAACCTGAGTAAGACTGGGAGAAGTATGGTTAACCTGTGTAAGACTGGGAGAAGGGTCATGTTGCAGATGTAAAGAAAGAAAGCTGGTAGGGGAAAAGTAGCAGTAGAGGTGCAGTGTTAACTCCTTTCTGAAAGTATGTATTTAGATAACTAGGATACCCAGCTGAGTCAGACCCATTAGTGGAAGCTTGGCAAGAAAAGTGCCAGAATGCATAACGAACTGCAGTAAATGCATATAGTCACTGCAACATAAAGTGCAAATGTAAAACAAAGCATTTAATTTCAGCAAACTGTTGATAGATTGTTTACATATGAAAAAGGTAAACTCCCTGTAGGCCAATACCTTTACTCTTTCACTGTAGCTAAATTCTGGAATGCCCTTCCACCTTCTCTACGGACTATAAATAATGCCCCGTCATTCAAATAATCACTCTGCCAACTTCTCTCCTCTCATTGGCTATGCCCTTGCACCATCCCCAATTCCTCAGTCACCTGATTACTAATCTGACTCATCTCTCACATACCCACACTCTTCTTCACTCACCCTATTGTGCACTCACCCTTAATCACAGCACAATGTGCCTCACCCTGCCTCACATGGTGTGTAAAAATTGTGTAAGTGCAGATTATCATTATCTGTCTAACCTATCGAATACCTGCCAAGTACCCGAGTCTTCCACAAAATGTTGCTATACATTGCCTATGTTACTGTGTCACATCTGACTCCTATATTATTCTATTGTATATTGTTAAATGCTGTTATTAATTCTCTAAATAATCTCTTAAATATGTACATTGTTTTTTTTTTTTTGGAGCTTTTCTCCCCGGGCCTCCACTGAAAATGGGCTCATTTCAGTCCAGTGCACTTTCTGGTTAACAAAAGCAAATAAATAAATAAATAAATAAATAAATGAAAGGAAAAAGTACATATGAAGAACATTTGCTATTTGTAAAGTAGGCAAACAGATTCTTTACACATCCGGAACATTTAAAGAAAGGATGGCTGAAAATGTTTTTCTCACATCCCAAAGACATGCCTCTAGGTGAATTGATGAGCATTTAAATTGCCACCAGGCATGGCTGTGTGTGTGTGTGTGTGTATATGTATGCACAGGCATGGGTATGTGCATGTATGTGTGTCTGTATAACCTGTAGTGCATATGAATGCTGTCTGGGATTTCTTCTAAACCTTAAGCCTATCACTTACCAGAATAGGCTTTGAGTTCCCTGAGTCCTTGACCTGGATAAACTTAGTAGAATAAAGTAGCTGAAAGAATGATTGTCAGAAAATAAGTTATTTACATATAATCTAGTCAATGAAGGCCTATCTATATAATTTCACAGTTATAATAGTTTGACGGAGACACCCCACACTGACCTATGATCCATACCTCTCAACTGTACAGATTTTTTCAGAATGTCCAGAATTTTGACTGTTTTTGGTCCGTTTCTTACAAAATTGTGGTTTTCTGGCAAATCACTGAGGAGTGAAGTCAGAAAATAATGGCACACATTTGAGTTTCAGGCTTCATATCCTTCAGAAAAATTCATGCTAATGCATAACCTGTTATTCTATCCACTTTCTAAGTTTGTAAGAGCAATATTTAAAAAGTGTCCCTATTGTTAGGCCTTTGTCTCATTATTTGTGCCTTTGTCCAGATTTCATGCTCTAACAGGTAGAGAGGTATGCTATAGACAAGTAACAGCCCAGTAACACCTACAGAATAAGCGAATACACAAGTACAGCTAAAGAAAAACTGCACAGTAGTATAACCTACATGGTAAACAAATGCAGATATACAAGAAATAAAAAATAAACAGTGTAGTGCCACATATAAAAACCTTCTCAGTTTAAAGAATTTTTCGAAATATTGTACTGACAAAAGAATGTGTGTTATAGTTAATAAAAAACAGAAAGGCATAGCAGGTTAAATTCTTGCACATTTAGAGAAATAAGAGGATTAGTATTTCCACTGGTGAGGACTTATTGAAAAAGGAGGAGGGAGGATTTGGGCAATTATTACTTTTAGTAAACAGTAGGAATTTTAAGTAAAACAGTTAAAGTGACAGCTGCTTGAAACAAGAGGGATTTAAAATGCAAATATTGTATGTGGCTAAATTTTTAATTCCGAGAGAAGATGAATGCTGTATATTACATTACACTATAATTGATTTAGCATTCTAACATACCTCTATTCCTAGCTTACCAGGCATCCCTTTTCCTCTTTGCCTATGCCCCCTAGAATGCTCTTACGTATTTCTTTTCTACTATACATTCACACAATCCATTCCTTAAGTTCAAAGTCTGTCTGTGAAGAAATATTTGTGATGTTTAAGAGAATTGTTGATTCCTCTAGGCTACTGACTCACATTCCTCCTTCCCTGTGGCCTTCCTGTTTTGAACAATGCCTTCACGTTTCACTGCCATGATGTTGTGCAACATCATGTGCCCCCCATCTCTTCTAGTCTTTGGTGAGAAGAAGTCCAGATCCTGTAGGCTCTGAGTCTTTCCTTTCCCTTTCATTCTCTACTCTTGTCTTGTAAATTTCATATGGACTCCATCCAACAGCCTGACTTCCCTGTTCTTGTGTGGCCTCCAGAAATGCACGTAGTACTCAGAGTCTTGACAGACCATAACAGTCTAGAGTGAGAGTACTGCTTCTTTACTTCTGGAGTGGATAAACCCCAACATTTCATTTTCATTTTCTGTTGCCACTTCTCTTTCACTTTCTTCCTGATGTGTCTTTATCAGATATGGTCTGCACTCCAAATCCTTTCCTGCTCTTTTACCATCAGTTCCACTCCCATAATCTGATATTTTATACTAAGGTTGCTGTGGCCCTGATGCAGATCTTTGTCTCCACCTACACTGAATCTGAGCTACGACGTTTGTTTTGTCATCTGTTCAAGATCCCCTTAAACACTTCTCTATTCCTTGGTACTACATCCCACTGTTTTTAATTAGAATTTGCAAAACCTGTTTGCATACTGCGCAGTCCTTGTGCACAGTGCCCTGTGTTATACATCACTGCTTAGTCATGCTCATAAACTGTTTGCATACTGTGCAGTCCCCGTGCACACCTCGTGCACAGTGCCCTGTGTTATACATCACTGCTTAGTCATGCTCATAAACTGCATACTGTGCAGTCCTTGTGCACAGTGCCCTGTGTTATACATCACTGCTTAGTTATGCTCATAAACTGTTTGCATACTGTGCAGTCCTCGTGCACAGTGCCCTGTGTTATACATCGCTGCTTAGTCATGCTCATAAACTGTTTGCATACTGTGCAGTCCTCGTGCACAGTACCCTGTGTTATACATCACTGCTTAGTCATGCTCATAAACTGTTTGTATACCGTGCAGTCCTCGTGCACAGTACCCTGCGTTATACATCACTGCTTAGTCATGCTCATAAACTGTTTGCATACTGTGCAGTCCTCGTGCACAGTACCCTGTTTTATACATCACTGCTTAGTCATGCTCATAAACTGTTTGCATACTGTGCAGTCCTCGTGCACAGTGCCCTGTGTCATACATCACTGCTTAGTCATGCTCATAAACTGTTTGCATACCGTGCAGTCCAAGTGCACAGAGCCCTGTGTCATACAGTACTGCTTAGTCATGCTCATAAACTGTTTGCATACTGTGCAGTCCTCGTGCACAGTGCCCTGTGCCATACAGCACTGCTTAGTCATGCTCATAAACTGTTTGCATACTGTGCAGTCCGCGTGCACAGTGCCCTGTGTCATACAGCACTGCTTAGTCATGCTCATAAACTGTTTGCATACTGTGCAGTCCTCGTGCACAGTGCCCTGTGTCATACAGTACTGCTTAGTCATGCTTATAAACTGTTTGCATACTGTGCAGTCCTCATGCACAGTGCCCTCTGTTATACAGCACTGCTTAGTCATGCTCATAAACTGTTTGCATACAGTGCAGTCCTCGTGCACAGTGCCCTGTGTTATACAGCACTGCTTAGTCATGCTCATAAACTGTTTGCATACTGTGCAGTCCTTGTGCAGAGTGCCCTGTGTTATACATCACTGCTTAGTCATGCTCATAAACTGTTTGCATACTGTGCACTCCTTGTGCACAGTGCCCTGTGTTATACATCACTGCTTAGTCATGCTCATAAACTGTTTGCATACTGTGCACTCCTCGTGCACAGTGCCCTGTGTTATACATCACTGCTTAGTCATGCTCATAAACTCTTTGCATACTGTGCAGTCCTCGTGCACAGTGCCCTGTGTTATGCATTACTGCTTAGTCATGCTCATAAACTGTTTGCATACTGTGCAGTCCTCGTGCACAGTGCCCTGTGTTATACAGCACTGCTTAGTCATGCTCATAAACTGTTTGCATACTGTGCAGTCCTTGTGCACAGTGCCCTGTGTTATACAGCACTGCTTAGTCATGCTCATAAACTGTTTGCATACTGTGCAGTCCTTGTGCACAGTGCCCTGTGTTATACAGCACTGCTTAGTCATGCTCATAAACTGTTTGCATACTGTGCAGTCCTCATGCACAGTGCCCTGTGTCATACTTCACTGCTTAGTCATGCTCATAAACTGTTTGCATACTGTGCAGTCCTCGTGCACAGTGCCCTGAGTTATACAGCACTGCTTAGTCATGCTCATAAACTGTTTGTATACTGTGCAGTCCTCGTGCACAGGGCCCTGTGTTATACAGCACTGCTTAGTCATGCTCATAAACTGTTTGCATACTGTGCAGTCCTCGTGCACAGTGCCCTTTGTCATGCATCACTGCTTAGTCATGCTCATAAACTGTTTGCATACTGTGCAGTCCTCGTGCACAGTGCCCTGTGTCATACATCACTGCTTAGTCATGCTCATAAACTGTTTGCATACTGTGCAGTCCTCATGCACAGTGCCCTGTGTTATACAGCACTGCTTAGTCATGCTCATTTACTCATTTGCTGTCTTTTTCCCTTCCATTCTCTCCTCACTTTTCACTCTTGTAGTAGTTTAGCAATTCCATGAATTCTGCTTTGGCTTTCTCCCACTCCCCTCATTTTTCATCCACATTTAATTTATTTTGGGTTTCTAGAACCATGATTGGTAGGTCATACAGACTAATGTTACCAAGGTCCTGGGTTCGAGACTGGCAGTGGGAATTTATTTTGGCTTTACCAGAAAGGCTCATCCAGACTCTGCTACACTTTGCTGTGAAGGAAAGGTTAGTTTGCTGTTATTTTTTGTATTTCTGTATTGCCTTTCTATATTTTGAATACTGTAGTTTGTTTTCTTTACCTTGTGTTTTGCTTGCATTCTGTTTAACAGCATATTAAAACTTCAAAAGAGACCACAGCTCTCTCTGTTCTGAGTCAGGCAGAATTTTTCCCTCCCTCCCACCCATTTAAGTTGTCTTGTTAAATACCACTGTCTTTCTAGTTGCCCGCCTCTTATGTTAATCTGACCATATATCTCATTTCTCTCTACTTTCACTGGCTTATGTGAGTAATCACAAAACCATCACTTTTGAAATCCCACCCTTCAATTATTTAAATTTATTGGCCATCCTACAGTATTTCATAGTACCAAAATACAAAAGTAACCACCCTTTCAGTCCATCTTGCTGTTTTAAAAATAGTAACTCTCCACTAAACCTTAACTTTTAAACAGGTAAAACTCAAGTTACCTACTTTCATATCTAACTTCTCTAGTGCACACTGCAGAGTGCATTCTTTTCAATCTTACCTTTAAGCATCCCTGTTACTAGCACTTTCTCTAATACCTAAAAAGATCATCTCTACTTGACTCCAAGTAGACTTTTCTCTATCTGTTAAACCTAGCACTTGCTCCTACAGTACTTATTACCTTGATACAGCACTCTTATAGATAGCACCCCAAAAGGCAAACCCCATTTCTCGGTCACTCACGTCCCCCGGAATCTCTTTTAAAGTTTTTTTGTCTAGTTCCTTCTAGCATGTCGAGGGATCAGTTGCTAGTGTCCTCTCCTGCTCAGCTGGTGAACCTGGGAATATTGAGGCAATGTTACAATCGCCTCATGTACACAGACAACCCTCTCCTCCTCCCACAAAACACAAATACATGCGAGAGATGCAACTATACGGCCAAACTGGAGGCTGAGCTCTCTCAACATAGGACTGGCAAGACCAGTCAGGAGGAGAAGGTTACCACACACACTATAGACCCTGTCTCACATAGTACCATCACAACCTCAAATCATACACATAAACACACAAAGACATACTCGGCTCTGATCAAAAATCTACCAAAACAGCAGAGGCCACCAAAGCAGACACCCAAACAACCACCACCTCAGAACACAACACCTGCAACACATAGACCTCACAGTCAGAGTGTCAAACAGTCACAGCCCTTAAGGCCAAACACAATGCCAGACACACTAGTCATTGGTGACTCCATAGTCAGACACACTGACGTCCCGCTCACCAGACTGAGTAAGGAGAAGGTCACAGTAAGCTGCCTGTCGGGCGCTAGAATCCGCCACATAACGCAAGCACTCAGGTCTCTCAACAGCAGGTACAAATATGACTCAGTCATTGTCCACGCTGGTGTAAACGACCTGAGACGTACCTCCTTGGACTACATGAAAAGAGACATTGAGGAGCTCTCTGATTATGTAGCCCAGGCAGGTATGACCCTGACCTTGAGCAGTATCCTACCTTCACCAAGAATGATGCCACAATACAGAGATAAGATGATCAGCTTTAACAATTGGCTTAAACTCTGGTGTCATTCAAAGGGGATCAATGTCTGTCTGCCTGGGATGACATGCTGGACAAGCCACGCTGCTTCGCAAGGGCGGCTTGCACCTGTCACCCTGGGATTCGGATATTGGCAAAGGCTCTTGCCACCCCCATAGTGCCTTTTTAGGCAAGGCTCAAATTCTAAACCTACCACCCTAGAACACAAAAAGGAAAAAACTAAGGGTAATGCTGCTCAATGCCAGAAGTCTAAATCTCAAAATGCACGCACTCAAGGCCCTTCTCAGTATGGAGAACATCGATGTCTGTGCAGTGACAGAAACCTGGTTCAAGGCTCCTGAGAGCACCCCAGCACTATCAGGTTTTACCTCTTATCATGCGTTCCGGACCCAAAATCCGGACAATACCAAGAAAGGAGGTGGCGTATCCATATTCATCAAAGACACCCACACCTCAAGACTGGTGGCAACGCACGATGCATCGGAGACCATCCAGGTGCAATTAACCATAGGCAAGACTGCTCTGCAAATTGTAGCATGTTACAGGCCACCCTCACAAACTCAGGAACCTCACATGGCCTTCCTGAAAACACTAGAGGGATAAATGTATCACCAAACACCATCATACTAGGTGACTTCAATTACCCTAATATAGACTGGGAACACTACTCAAGCCCAAACACCCTAGCCCAAAAGTTCCTGGAATTCATAAACTCAAATGCCATGGAACAACTAGTCACCATCCCCACAAGAGGAGAAAACATACTTGATCTCATCATCACGAACATGGGAGCACAATGTTCAACACCGAAGTATACCCCTCACTGGTGAGATCAGATCACAAACTAATCTCGCTGGAGGTCCTCATCCCACCCCACCTGAAATAAAAAGACCACAGTAAAGAACTTCTCGAAAGCCGACTTCACACTTCTAAAGACTAGTGTGGTCTCCTTTAAGGCCCCGAGCCGACGGAAAACAGTACTCAAGCCGCTGAATCACTTACAAATGCCTTCTACCAGCACCTGCAGGACTGCATGGATAAGGCAATCCCAAGCAAAACAAAGACTCTTTGTACCAAAGGCAAGCGTCCACTCTGGTGGACCCCAGCCATAAACAAACTCTACAACAAAAGGAGGAAGCTACTACAAGATAGAGCAAAATCCTTAAAAGGTAAGACACCCTTGATCACTATAAGTAAAAACTAAGAGCTCTCATAAAATCATCCAAAGCAAATTTTGAGAGAAAAATAGCTAAAGACTCAAAAGACAATCATAAGGCCTTCTTTAGCTATGTTAGAAACCTGGGAGGAAACTCCCAGATATGCTCAGAACTAGTTCAAAATGATGTGAAGATTACTGATCCTACAGACATTGCCAACATACTGGCTGACAGGTTCAGTGCAAACTTCTCCCCTCCCCAAAGGAGAGATATCTATACCAAGCGATTGCAGCCCCCAAACATCTCCAACGCCCAAGTGAGAAATGCTCTCTCCAAAGCAAAAAACACAGCATCCATGGGACCTGATGGTGTCCCCGGCTGTGTGCTCCACGAACTCAACGAGGAATTAAACCCACAGCTAGGACAGCTGTTTAATCATAGTCTTACCTCTGGATACGCACCCAGGAGTGGCGCACTGCAACTGTGGTCCCACTTCACAAAGGCGGTGCCTCCACCGACCCTGGAAATTACCGGCCCATTAGCTTGACAAGCCTTATCTGCAAAGCCATGGAGAGGATCATAATGGACCTCATAAATAAAGACATAGGAATTTGCAGACTTTGGATCCATCCCAGTTTGGCTTTGTCAAAGGCAGATCATGCCTTCTAAACTTGGTTGACTTTTGAAACAGTCACCAAAGCCATTGATGAGGAAAGGCAGTCCATACAGCCTACCTCGATCTGGCGAAGGCCTTTGATACAATACCCACTCGGGTATCATTGAAAAACTCATCAGCTTAAATGTTAACCCATACATCACAAGATGGGTTGCAAACTGGCTGAGTGACAGAACCCACAGGGTCAGAGTTGCTGGCGCCATGTCAGACTCAAAGCCTGTCACAAGTGGTGTACCACAGGGCTCAGTCCTGGGCCCACTCTTGTTTGGCATCTACTTTTCCAGTACAAGCAAACACAGGAGGGTTATGGCTGACAAAGTTTGCAGATGACTGCAAACTGGGCCATAGTAGAAAACACATCTGACACAGATATCCTTCAGAAGGGTCTCACAGAAACGGATAACTGGTGCCAGAGCCATGGCCTAAAGTTAAATGCCAAAAATGCATAGTCATACCCTTCGGGAAAAACAAGGTTACCCCTAGCTACCAAATAGGTGGCAATCCACTGAGTACAGAAGAAGTTATCAGGGACCTGGGGACCCAGGTTGATAGTAGTCTGTCATTCGACACCCATGTAGCTAAAGTAGTTAGGAAGACCTTCTACATTGCCCACCTTATCATGAAGGGATTCTCATCTAGATCAAGGGAGGTCATAGTCTCCTATACTCATCACTCATCAGACCAATGATTGAGTACAATGCCCCATTCGGAATGTATCTGACCCGACACTTGCAGCAGCTGGAGAGGCCACTAAAGTTCCTCACCAAAAGGATAAAGGGTCTCAAACATCTGTCCTATGCTGCCCGACTGAAAGAACTCCAGCTCTAGTCAGTCGCTTACCGCTTGCTCAGAGGTGACCTTTGCCTAACATACAAGGCCATGTCAAACCCAGATTTGATGAATATGCTTCACGTCAAAACATCTAGATCCGTCAGAGCCACAAGGGCGGGAGACTTAAACCTCGACACGGCTATTAATAGGACGTGCTGGAGGGATAGATTCATCACCCAAAGACTCCCTATGCTGTGGAATAAAATCCCGGTATATGTGAGGCAGAGCACCTCGCTGGCCTTGTTCAAGAGAAATCTTGACCAATGGATGGGAGATCGCAGATATACCCCAGGGATTACCTCAGTGTCACTCCTCAACAGAGGCACAGCAAAATAATGGGTATAGTTCCCCATACTAAAGGGGTGGCGTAAGCCACAAAACTATGGGCTAGGCTTGTAAATGCCCTCGGGCAGATAGCCTAGTATGAACCTATGAACCTAGGAAATCTCAGTAAAAAACTTCTCATAAGCCAGCTTCATGCTTGTCAAGACAGAAGTGACAAACTTCATGACACCCATGCAGATGGGAAGTGAAAGTTTGACTGCTGACTACTACATTAAGGCACTGTACGATCAGATCCACTTGTGCATGAATCGTGCCATCCCAAATAGAACCAAGATGTTCTCCTCCAAAAAAGGAAGCCAGTCTGGTGGTCCCTTGCCATAAACAAACTGTACAACAAAAGGAAGTAACTGTTGCAGAAGAGAGGAAAATCCCAGGATGCAAAAAACTCCCTTATCAGCCTCAGTAAGAAGTTGAGATCCCTCATAAAATCCTCCAAAGATAGTTAAGAAAATAAAATTGCCAAAGTATCCAGTGACAACCACAAGGCATTCTATAGCTATGTCAAGAATCTAAATGGCAATGCTCAGATCTGCTCTGAGCTACAACAGAATGGCATTAAATATACTGATCCCAAGGATATTGCCAATATCCTGGCAGATCGATTCAGTGCCAACTTCACCCCTCACCCCTAAAGGGCCCATCTCAATACTGAAAGGTTGCAAAATTCTGGTAATAACAGCCACACAGGAAAAATTTGCACTCTCCAAAGCTAAAATACAGCATCCATGGGTGCAGGCGACATCCCAGGCTGTGTACTACATGAACTACAAAATGAACTGGCACCTCACCTAAGTGTCATGTTTAATCTTAGCCTCACCTCAGGCTCTGAGTGGCGCACAGCTACAGTTATCCCACTTCACAAGGAGGGCTCCACATTGGATCCTGGGAACTACCGCCCCATCAGTCTGACGGACCTGATCTGCAAGGCTATGGAACATATTATCATGGAACTTGTAAACAAAGACATAGGCAACCTTCAGACACTGGACCCCTCCCAGTTTGAATTCGTGAAGGGAAGATCTTGTCTCTTGAAGCTGATTGACATCTTCAAATCAGTCTCCAGAGCTATGGACAAGGGTAAAGGTGGTCCACACAGCCTATCTGGACCTCGCCAATGCCTTCAACACCACCCCCCACTCTGGAATCATAAATAAACGTACTAAGCTGGGCATTAATCCCTACGTCACTCAAAGGGTTGCCAACTGGATTACTGACAGAACCCACACTGTAAAATTAGCCGAATCCAAATCCAGCTCCGGACAAGTGACAAGTGGAGTACCTCAGGGTTCAGTCCTGGGACCGCTCTTGTTTAGTATCTACTTCTCTGAACTACAGGCCAACAATAAGGGACTCTGGCTAACAAAGTTCGCAGATTACTGCAAACTGGAAGCCACTATTGAATCCCTAAATGATGTGGATATTCTACAAAAGGGCCTTAAAGAAACAGATGCTTAGTGCCAGAGCCATGGGCTCAAGCTCAGTGTCAAGAAATGTGTAGTTATCCCCTTTGGGGAAAAACATGTACCCATGAATTACCACATAGGTGGCAGTACACTAAACACTGAAAGTGTGATAAGAGACTTAGGGACACAGGTGGACAGTGGTCTCACCTTCGATAACCACATTGCCACAACAGTCAGAAATCCTTCTATGTGGCACACCTCATCACTAAGGGCTTTTCATCCAGAAAAAAGGAGGTTATTGTCCCACTGTACTCATCCCTCATTAGACCCATTATAGAATATAATGCCTTGTTTGGTATGTACCTCTCAAGACATATACTACAACTGGAAAGGCCGCAGAAATACCTCACTAAAAGAATCACAGGCCTAAAGCAGAGGCCCTATGCTGACAGTCTGAAAAAAACCTCCAGCTATACTCTGTCGCGTATCGTCTGCTCAGAGGCTGTCTCTGCTTAACATACAAGGCCATGTCAAACCCAGAGCTGTTGGACATGCTCCACTTAAAGAAATCCCAATCCTTCAGAGCTACATGCTCCAGGGATCTAAACATAGTCATCACAATAAACACAACATGCTGGAGGAATATAGGTTCCTGACCCAGAGACTCCCCAGACTCTGGAATAGACTGCCTATACATGTCAAGCAGAGTGCCTCTTTGGTCTTCTTCAGAAGGACCCTAGACGATTAGATGGGTCATAGGAAATTCACCCGGGGATCACGTCAGTCGCCCTGCTAGACAGGGGTCCAGGGAAGTAAATATTGTGGGAAGAAACAACCAGGGAGTTGTTATGGCTAGGCTTGTATAGGCCTTAGGGTCAATAGCCTAGTACCAACCTATGAAACTATGATGGGAATAGACTCCATTCCTAAGTCAAGGTATGATTAGAGTTCATGAAATTGGTATTATTTTGATTATTGATGTTAGCCAAAAAGTGCTCTTTGCAGCACCCACAATGTTCCCAGAATTGCCTCCTTCTGTAAGTCATAAGGGATTATGTGTATTGGTAGCATATCTAAGTACGATTGTAAATTCCATTTTATTACACCTGTTGCTCCTACTGCTATTGGAACTGTCTGAGTAACTTTCTTTCATAATGATTTCATTTATGCTTGCAAATCTTGATATTTTTTGACTTTGTGTCTCTCTGTATGTAAGACACTGTAATCACTGGGTGTAGCATTTTCAGTTATCAATGCTACTTTTGTGTTCTTTTCATCAACTAATATAGCTGGTTTTCTCACATCTAGTTTTTGAACTGTTGGTAATGGGCAATCCCATGTGATATAAACTCATCATTATATATAATGTTTTGTGGTTCATGCTCCCATTGATTCTCATATACTTTAATATTGTAATGTTTGCACAATCACCAGTACAACAGTTTTGCCACATTATTGTACTTTTCTGTATACTGCTAATATTTCTCTGCCATGAGTGATAAACACCCATAACAAAATGTGCAACTGTTTGCATTTCTGTTTTACAGACCCTACATCTGTCTATTTCTCCCACATTTTCAATGGACTTTGTAAACCAACATGTCCATAGCCCACTATCCTGGGTTGCCATTATTAACTTTTCATCTTTTGGTTTAAATTCACCTTTTCTCAACCATTCCTGTGTCAGATCTTACTCAACATGAGGTTGTTTCAGGAGATCTCTGTACATGCCACTATATTTGTGGATTTTCTAATTTTTTCATTTCCCTATTAAATAAGCAAATGTATGAACGCTGCTATATAGGTTCATAGGTTCATAGGTTGGTACTAGGCTATCAGCCCTAGGGCCTATACAAGCCTAGTCATAACAATTCCCTGGCTATTTCTTCCCACACTATATACTTCCCTGGACCCCTGTCTAGCAGGGCGACTGACGTGATCCCTGGGGTGAATTTTCTTTCTCCCATCCAGTCATCAAGGTTCCTTTTGAAGAGGGTCAAAGAGGCACTCTGCTTGACATGTATGGGCAATCTATTCCAGAGTCTGGGGAGTCTCTGGATCAGGAACCTATCCCTCCAGCATGTTTTGTTTATTGTGATGACAAGGTTTAGATCCCTGGAGCATGTGGCTCTGAGGGATTGGGATTTCTTTAAGTGTAGCATGTCCAAGAGCTCTGGGTTTGACATGGCCTTGTTTGTTAAGCAGAGATTGCCTCTGAGAAGACGATATGTGACAAGAGTATAGCTGGAGTTTTTTAAGCCAGTCAGCATAAGGTATCTGATTTAGGCCTGTGATACTTTTAGTGAGGTATTTCTGTGGCCTTTCCAGTTGTTGCAGATGTCTTGAGAGGTACATACCAAACGGGGCATTGTATTCTATAATGGGTCTAATGAGGGATGAGTACAGTGGGACAATGATCTCCTTTTTTCTGGATGAAAAGCCCTTAGTGATGAGGTGTGCCACATAGAAGGATTTCCTGACTGTTGTGGTGATGTGGTTATTGAAGGTGAGACCACTGTCCACCTGTGTCCCTAAGTCTCTTATCACACTTTCGGTGTCTAGTGTACTGCCACCTATATGGTAATTAACGGATACATGTTTTTTCCCAAAGGGGATAACTATACATTTCTTGGCATTGAACTTGAGTCCATGGCTCCGGCACCAAGTATCTGTTTCTGTAAGGCCCTTTTGTAGAGTATCCACATCATTTGGGGATTCAATAATGGCTCCCAGTTTGCAGTCATCTGTGAACTTTGTTAGCCAGAGTCCCTTAGTGTTAGCCTGTACTTCAGAGAAGTAGATGCCAAAGAAGAGCGGCCCCAGGACTGAACCCTGAGGTACTCCACTTGTCACTTGTCTGGAGATGGATTTGGAGTCAGCTACTTTTACAGTGTAGATTCTATCAGTAAGCCAGTTAGCAACCCATTGGGTGACGTGGGGATTAATGCCCAGCTTAGTAAGTTTATTTATGATTCCAGAGTGTGGGATGGTGTCAAAGGCCTTGGCAAGGTCTAGATAGGTTGTGTGGACCATCTTACTCTTGTCCATGGCTCTGGAGACTGATTTGAAGAAGTCAATCAGGTTCAGGAGACAAGATTGGCCCTTCATGAACCCAAACTGGGTGGGGTCCAGTGTTTGAAGGTTGTCAATGTCTTTGTTTATAGGTTCCATGATAATACGCTCCATGGCCTTGCAGATAAGGCTTGTCAGACTAATGGGACAGTAGTTTCCTGGCTCCAAGGTGGATCCCCCCCTTGTGGAGTGGGATAACTGTAGCTCTATGCCACTCAGTGGGCATGAAACCTGAGGTGAGACTATGATTAAACATGACACTTAGGTGAGGTGCCAGTTCATATTGTAGTTCATGTAGTACACAGCCCGGGATGTCGTCTGGTCCCATGGGTGCTGTATTCTTAGCTTTGGTGACTGCGTTTTTTACCTGTGTGGCCATTATTTGGCAATCTTCGGGTATTGAGATGGGCCATTTAGGGGGTGAGACGGGGTGAAGTTGGCACTGAATCGATCTGCCAGGATATTGGCAATATCCTTGGGATTAGTATATTTAATGCCATTCTGTTTTAGCTCAGAGCAGATGTGAGAATTGCCATTTAGATTCTTGACATAGTTATAGAATGCCTTGTGGTTGTCTTTGGAATCTTTGGCAATTTTATTTTCGTAACTAGCTTTGGAGGATTTTATGAGGGATCTCAGTTTCTTACTGAGGCTGGTAAGGGAGTTTTTTGCATCCTAGGATTTCCCTCTTTTCTGTAACAGTTTCTTCCTTTTGTTGTAAAGCATTTTGGTATCAAGCTGTAATGCTTTCGACATGTTAATGTCAAAAAGGCCAAATCCCGAACTAACGGAACAGCAAATTTTTATCTAGGGAAAAAAATCACTGGTACGCAAAAAAAAACCAAAAAAAAAAACACCCAAACACAAAATAAAGTGGGGGGCTTCGCCCCACACCGTCCCTACTTAAATATACCATCTCCGAGATCACACCACAGTGGAGGAAATGGCAAAGTCCCGAAAACATCCCAGTGATTTTTTTCTCTAGGAAAAAAATCGCTGTTCCGTTTGTTCAGGATTTGGCCTTTTCGACAATTAGCTGTTGATAAAGCAGCATTTGCAATATTGAACGTTTGCTTAAATAATAGGGAACTTTTTTCCTTCTCGTATGATCCTTTTCCTTATATTCTTTTTTTCTTTTGTTTTTTGACACATTCAGTTGCTGTCTGATTTTTGTCTATTTCTGGTTTGATTTCCATTCTAGCTTGATACCAAAATGCGTCTGGTAAACTAAGAAAATATGTCATCTTAGACTTCTCCACATTTTAAAACTTTCACTATTTGGATCTGATGAGGTCAGCAGATTTGTATGCAGTCCCACAATTGCAGATCCATACATGTAGTCAATTTCAGAGAGGCCCATACCTCCTTTAGAGTGATAAATACATAATCTTGGTTGTGATGGCCCATCTTTACCCCAGGCCAGCGATCAAGGAGCCTCAGTCCTCATGACTGACACTGGTAGTCACTAAAAATAGGAGTGATGGATTTATACAGTATTTCAAATGCAGCTATCTGCACCCAACACAATTTCCCCCAAGAGCAGACAAGGAACACACTCCACTAGGACTGGACTCTCTGTCTCTCCAGATCCCAATAGGATCCACCTTGAAAGCACTGTGCCCCAATTCCAAGTATATGGCGCACACACCTGAATATCTGATTTCACACACACACACACACACACACACACACACACACACACACACACACACACACACACACACACATACACACACACCTGGGAAAAGCTCACCCAGATTCACCAGCTGTGTCTTCTCTCTCCAGGTTACAGGGTAGCTGCCACCATCCAAGTACTCTAAGGCTCTTACAAGGGGTAACCGATTATACTGTGTCAAATTAATACTGATATGAATGGTAGAATGTGACTGAAGCAGTAAGCCTTTTCGTAGTGACCACAGTGACACTGAAATAACTACAGGCACTGTCAAGATATTAAAAGTATTCACTAAAAGACCAGCCAGACTGAAAAGGTATAAAAATATTTAAAAATGGATAATAAAATAGAAAATAGGAAAATACTTAATATTTAGTTACAATAAAAATTAGAGTTTACAGTCACAGGAAATATAAAATAACACAGTTGGATAGACTATAACATGCAGAAAAAGAAATAATACTAAACTAATCTCATGGTACTTTTCCTAATAAAACTAAAGAGAAACTGTCCCTAGTTAACTCACTTAATATCGCAAGGCAAGATGCACTGCTGAGATGTTCACTTTCACAAGGCAAGATGAGATATTCCAAACACTGAACTGTACAACTAACAACTACTGAAAACAACTGAGTCACTACTGAAAAACTACTACTGAACTGTGATAACTGACATAGATCTTTTATATCAGGTTCCAAAGAAAAAAAAAAGCAAACAAACTGCTGCTGCCAGAATTTTGTCCTTCAGCTGGTTATGGAATTACATCACATCTAGTCACCTGACTCTGGAACAGTTCACATTCAGAACTCTGTTAAGATTCTGTTGCAGCATTTTTTTAACATAAGCAACTTTTCCAAATACATGTTTAATACAAACATCAATTCAAATTAATGTGAGAGTCAAATGACATAAGATTATTTACAAAACTTCAGCCAGCCATGCTGGCATATGCCACACATGCATTGTCCTACTTCTCCTGGTACAGCTGGAAATAACTCACAATGTCATACTTCTCCTCCCTCCCCACCTTTGAAGACTCAAGCTAGTTTTCAAGTGACTCTGGGAAAATGTTGCTTAAGAGAAAGGTGCCTGTCTGGGAACACATTAACCTATACCCTGTCTTGAGAATCCATCTGCATTGGCATTGCTGTAATCTGGACTGGCTAATACAGGGGGGTCTTCCCAAAGCCCCTTTAAGCTTTTGAAATGACTGTTCATGGGATGGGTCCACACTACCTTATCTGACCTGTTTTTCCTTGTCAGGTCTGTGAAGGGAGCAGCTATTGTACTGTAATTGGGAATGAACTTTCTATAGTATCTTGCCATCCTCAGGAATATCTTCACTTGCTTTTTGATAACAGGGTTAGGCCATGCTTGACTAGCTTCCACTTTGGCAGGTTCTGGTCTGATCTTACCACTCCCCACTCTATGTCCAGATAGGAGACCTCTGCCATACCCACCTGACACTTACTGGGCTTAATGGTCAACCCTGCCCTTTGCAGTCTCCCCATGACCTCCCTGACATGCTGAGGCTTCATTATGTTAACATAATACAATTTGTGCCCCTATATCCTGCCTAGCAGGTTTACCATGTTAGTAACAATACTAACCTTCCTTACCACTTTGAAGGGTCCTTCCCAAGCTGCTGCCACTTATTGTGTCTGACAGGAATAAGTACCAGCACCTGCTGTCCCACAGCATGCACTTGGGCTCAAGCATTCCTGTCATACCAGACCATTTTCTTCTGTTGGGTGGTTGCCAGGTTCTCCTGGGCCAAACTCATGAGCTCCCTAAGCCTTGTCCTGAGATTTAGGGCATACAGCACAACAGATTCCTTGTGAAATTCACACATGCCCTCCCACTCATTACAAATTAAATCTAAAGGCCCCCTTACACTATGCCCATAGAGTAGCTCAAAGGGTGAAAAACCTGTGGATTCCTGGGGTACCTCCCTTTATGCAAACAGCAGATGGGGCAAATATTTGTCCCATTCCATCCTAAACTGGTCTGTAAATCCCTGTGGCATGGCTTTTAGTGTAACATTTAACATCTCCACAAGATCATTATTCTGGGAATGGTAAGGGTGTTTTTTTAGGTGCTTCACCCCACAGTGCTTCCACAGACAAGCCAGCAGCTCTGACATAAAATTGGCACCCTTGTCAGTCAGTATTTCTCTTGGTAAACCTACCCTGCTGAAAATCTCCAACAAAGCATTTGCCACCTTATCTGCCTCAATGGAGGACAGAGCCACTGCCTCAGGGTATCTGGTAGTATAATCTACAACCACCAGGATATACTTTTTCCCGGTGGAACTTGGGGTACTCAGAGGCTCCACAATGTCTATAGCTACCATCTAAAATGGCTCCTCAATCACAGGCAAAGGCATCAACTGAGCTTTGGCCTTGTCTCCTGCCTTGCCTACCTTTTGGCACTGCTTACAGGTCCTGCAGTACCCTGTTACATCCCTTGCAATCCCAGGACAATAAAAATTCTGCATAATACAAGTCTTTGTATGCTTTATACCCATATAACCTGTAAAAGGAATGTGATGGGCTATGGTTAGAGGTGCCAGATCGTAGGCTCTGGGCACTACCAATTGCTGTATTACCTCACCCTCTAACCCTCACTCAGGGAACCGCTCTCTATACAGTAACCCTTTATTATATATATATATATATATATATATATATATATATATATATATATATATATATATATATATGCACAGACTCCCCTTTTCCTTGAGCATCAGGTGCCTCCTTAGCTACTTCCCTCAAGCCTCATAAGGTATGGTCTGAAAGCTGTGCCTGTCTCAACTCTACTTTTGTGAGCTTTCAAGCTTCACTTCCACAGGAAGCCTAGTATCTTCTGACAATGGGACCACCCTGTCAGCCAGGGTACTAACACTCACCTCTGTCCTTGCAGTCATCTTGTCCATGGGAACATCAATATCTACCACAAGCTGTGGTTCACTTTCAAATTCACTGCTACAAGGTAGCTCACTCCATGAAATAACCACATCACCAGCCCCATTTTCAGGCATGGGGGTCTGTCTGGGCCTCCCCCCAGGCTACCAGACCTACCTGCCTGTCTCCAAGCCTGACTGCATGTAACTGCATGGACACAAGGTACTACATTATCAAAATCATTCCCTATTAAAATATCTGTAGGTAATCTCAAACACACCTACCTACTTGTTCCCTTTTCCACTCTCCTAGTCAAGGTGAACCCTGACCAAAGGTATTTGGAATGGGGTCCCTCCTAAAGCTCTAACTGCTGTAGACTGCCCAAGCAAATACTCCTCTTCTTTAACTACTGCAGGCTTGACAATGGTTATGTCAAAGGCTGTGTCTCTCCTAGCAGTGGCCTGTCTTCCATCCACTAACATAGGATACAAACTCCGGTGATACTTTGGCACCTTTATTGTCGCCAGACAACATACAACTGGCAGGAGGTTATTCCCACTTACTGGCTCCCTCACCTTTTGTTCCTCACCTTGCTTCAGTGAACATTTGTATGCTACATGGCCCCTTTAATTACATTTAAAACAAGTAACTCCTGATCCGGGCCATGTACCTGAACTAGTGGCTTCCCCCTGTTATTGATAGACTCTACTGGGGTGGTTTAGGCTGCCCACCATGGGTTCCCTTATATCCATGTGCAGCACTGGGTATCCTCTGCTTATGCTGTGATGCCCTGCTTGCTAAGTAGAGCTTCTCTTTTCTCCCCAGCCCATCTGCAGCGTTACCTTCTTAGTCTGCCAACCTGATTCTCATGCCCTCAGGCAAAGTGCTAAGGGCTTGTTTCCTCACCAATAGGTCTGCCAGACTTTCAAAAGTGTTGACCTGAAACCCACCCACCCACCTATGAAAGTAAGTCCTCAACTCACATTATAATCACAAGCACTTTCATCTGCCTTGCAAGTTGGGAGGGGTGGCCTAATGGTTAAGGTGTTTGCCTTACAAACACAAGGCACGGGGTTCGATTCTCACAAGGGATAATTGGCTAGGCTTAAAATGGCTCGCAAGGGCAGTTAGCTTAGTACTAATCTATGAATCTATGAATCTATGAATCTATGCTCACAAAACTTTTTTCTTTAAGCTTCAGGTGTTAACTTAAAACAGTCCACCAAACATTGTTTTACTCTGTCATAACTTAAGCAGTCAGTATCAGACAGTTTGGAAACAGCAGTTACAACTTTACTATGGAGTAAGGGGGATCAGGAACCGTACCCAGAGCTCTTGGTCAACATCATACTGTTTACATACCCTTTCAAATATATGAATAAAATTATCAAAATCAGTATCATCTTAATGGAAGAAATTTACTGACCTTTATTGCTTCTGGTGTTTGGTTCCACCCTTCCTCATTACCTCCATGACCCTGTCGAAGAGTCGGTATCCCCTTTTCATGCTGATGCTGCTTCTCCCTTTCTTCAGCCTTCAAATGTCACAGTCTCTCTTCAGCCTCCAAATGTCACAGTCTCTCTTCAATCTCTAAATGTCACAGTCTCTCTTCAGTCTATAAATGTCACAGTCTCTCTTTTTCTTCAGTCCCCAAACATTTGGCCTCCAGTTCATGCTGATGCTGCTTCTCCTTTTCTTAAGTCTCTCTTCGGTCTCCAGTTCAGCCTCCAAACATTTGGCCTCCAGTTCATAGGTTCAAAGGTTCATAGGCAGGTACTAGGCTATCAGCCTAAGGGCCTACATAAGCCTAGCCAACAAGGTTCCCTGGCTTACGTCACCCAAGAAAGTTATTTTCTTGTGCCACTGTCGAGCAGAGACACAGAAGTGATCCCCGGGGTGTATTTCCTATCTCCCATCCACTCATCAAGGTTTTTCTTGAAGAGTGCTAATGAAGAACTTTGCTTGACATAGATCGGTAGCCTGTTCCAGAGTATGGGAAGTCTCTGGGACAGGAATCTATCCCTCCAGCATGTCCTGTTTATTGTGGTGACAAGGTTTAGGTCTCTAGAGCATGTAGCTCGGAGGGATTGGGATTTCTTTAGGTGTAGCATGTCCAACAGCTCTGGGTTTAACATAGCTTTATATGTTAGGCAGAGATCACCTCGGACTAGGCGATATGCTACAGAGTAAAGCTGGAGTTTTTTGAGGCGGTCAGTGTAGGGCATTAGTTTGAGGCAGTAATCCTCTTTGTGAGGTACTTCTGTGGCCTTTCCAGCTGCTGCAGATGTCTTGTGAGGTACATTCCAAAGGGGGCATTGTACTCTATAATGAGTCTAATGAGTGTCGAGTAGAGGGGAACAATAACCTCTTTTTTCCTGGATGAGAACCCTTTTATGATGAGGTGTGCCATGTAGAAGGACTTCCTGGTTACTGTGGTGATGTGACTATCAAAGGAGAGACTACTGTCTACCTGGGTCCCGAGATCTCTTATCACACATTCAGTGTTAAGTAGATTGCTGCCTATGTGGTAGTTCATGGGTACAGAATTTTTGCCAAAGGGGATGACACTGCACTTTTTGGCATTGTGCTTGAGGCCATGGCTCTGACACCAGGCATCTGTCTCAACGAGGTGCTTCTGTAGGATGTTCACATCATTTGGGGACTTGACTATGGCTCCTAGTTTGCAGTCATCTGTGAACTTCATTAGCCAGAGGTCTTCTGTGTTAGCCTGTACTTCAAAGAAGTAGATACCAAACAGGAGAGGTCCTAGGACTGAACCCTGTGGTACTCCACTTGTCCCTGGTTCGAGGTCAGATTTGGAGACTGCAACTTTTACAGTGTGGGTTCTGTCAGTGAGCCAGTTGGTAACGCATCTTGTGACATAGAGATTTATACCTAGTTTAGTGAGTTTAGCTATAATTCCAGAATTGGGGATGGTGTCAAAAGCCTTGGTGAGGTCAAGATAGGCTGTGTGAACCACCCTACCTTCATCTACGGCTTTGGTGACTGCCTCAAAGAAGTTGATCAGGTTCAGGAGGCATGATCTGCCTTTCACAAACCTGAACTGGGTGGAATCCAGAGTTTGGAGGTTACCAATGTCCTTGTTTATGAGTTCTATGATGATACGTTTCATGGTCTTGCAGACCAGCCTCATCAGGCTAATAGGGCAATAGTACCCGGGATCAGTGGTGGCTCCCCCTTTGTGGAGTGAGATAACCGTTGTTGTGTGCCATTCAGTGGGCACAAAGCCTGATGCGAGGCTATTAGTGGCAATTTTGTTTTTGTAGATAGCTTTGGAGGATCTTATAAGGGATCTCAGCTTCTTACTGAGGCTGACCAGGGAGCTCCTCCACTCATGGGATTTTACTCTCTTTTGCAACAGTTTCTTCCTTCTGTTGTACAATTTGTTTATGGCAGGGGACCACCAGATTGACTTTCTTTTTTTGGAGGATAGCTTCTTGGTTCTGTTTGGGATAGCACGATCCATGCATTCGTGTAAGTGCTTATGGAATGCATTTGTGTAGGATTCAGCAGTTGTAACTGTATTGTCCATCTGCATGGGTGTCATGAAGTTCACCACTTCTGTCTTAAGGAGCATGAAGTTGGCTTTGGAGAAATTTTGTACTGTGGTTTCCTTAATGGGGGCGGGATGTGGATATCAAGGGTGATTAGCTTATGGTCGGATCTGACCAACGAGGAATTGACCTCTGGTGTGGAACACCGGTCACTCATGTTGGTAATGACTAGGTCTAGGATATTGTTGCCCCTGGTGAGGGTGTGGATAAGTTGATCCAGGGCATTGGAGTTTATGAATTCCAGAAAGCATTGAACTAAGGACTTGGTATATGAGTAGTTTTCCCAGTTAATGGTGGGGTAGTTGAAGTCGCCCATTATTAGGGTATTTGGTTGAACCCTAATATTTTCCAGTACATCAAGAAAAGAGGAGTGGGGATCCTGGGGTATGGTGGGGGATCTGTAGCAAGCTACAATTTGAATTGCAGTTTTGCCCAGAGTTAGTTGCACTTGGATAACCTTGGATGCATTATGCTGAGCAACTAGCCTGGAGGTGTGGATATCTTTAATGAATATGGACACACCTCCACCTTTGGTGTTTTGGTCCCGGTTACATGGCCAAAAAGTGTGGTATGAGTTATAGCCTGGTAGTGCATGGGGTGCTCTCTGGAGCCTTGAATCAGGTCTCATTCACTGCACAGATATCAATGTTCTCCATTTTAAGGAGTGCCTCGAGTGAGTACATTTTGAAATTTAGAATTCTAGCATTGAGCAGCATTACCCTGAGTTTTTGCTTGCCTGTTCCTGTTATGGTGGTGAATTTCTCATTTGAACCTTGCCTAAAAAAGGCACTATAGGGGTGGCAAGAGCCTTAGCCAGTGTCCGGAATCCCAGAGGTGACAGGTGCAGGCCATCTCTGACAAAGCATTGTGGTCTGTCGACCATGTCATCCCAAGCAGACAGATACTGGATCCCCTTAGAATGACACCAAAAGCTTAGCCAATTGTTGAAGTCAACCATTTTGTCCTTGTACTGCAGTATAATTTTGAGTGATGGCAGAATGCTACTCAGGGCTAGGGTCATACCTGCCTGGGCTACAAGATCGGAGAGCTCTTCCATCTTTCTTTTCATGTAGTCCAGGGAGGTACGTCTCAGGTCATTTACACCAACATGGACAATGACAGAGTCATATTTGTACTTGTTGTGGAGTGACCTGAGTGCATGGGTTATGTGGCAGATCCTAGCACCTGACAGGCAGCTGACAGTAACCTTCTCCTTGTTTAGCCTGGTGAATGGGACATCAGTGTGCCTGACTATAGAGTCATGTATGACTAGTGTGTTGGGTACATTGTTTTGCCTTATTGGCTGTGTTTGAGTGGCACACTGAGTCTGTGGGCTATGTGTCATTTGGGTTGTGTTGGGGGATGGAGGTTGCTTGCGTTTCTGCTTTGGAGGTCTCTGTTGCTTAGACAGATTATTACTGAGAGCTTCCATGAATGTTTTTATGTTACTATGTGTGGATTTTGGTGGTGTAGATTTAGTGAGACTGTGATGAGTGTGGTGTGGTGCAAATGTTTACCTTCTCCTCTTGACTGTCAAGTTCTGTCTTGGTTGGAGAGAGCTTTACCTCCAGTTTGGCTGGATAAGTGCATCTCTCACAGACTGTAGT
Source organism: Protopterus annectens (assembly GCF_019279795.1). NCBI lineage: Eukaryota > Metazoa > Chordata > Ceratodontiformes > Protopteridae > Protopterus > Protopterus annectens. The sequence goes on from NC_056728.1 coordinate 859,354,701, forward strand.
GTTGGGTGGTAGGAGGAGAGGGTTGTCTGTTTACATGAGGCAATTTCTACATTGCCTCAAGATGCCCAGATTCATCAGATAGACAGGAGAGAACACTGGGAGCTGACCCTTGGACATGCCTGAATAAAAAACTATTTTCCTCTAGATAAGTGAGGAAAGTGAGTACAAGAGCTGTTTTTCTCTAAGCAAGTGAGAAAAGTACAAAAACTGTTTTCCTCTAGGTAATGAGGAAGGTTGAGTGCTATAGTAATTAGTACCTTATTTAGTGCTTACAAGTTCTGAACAAGTGCTGAGCATGAATAAGCAAATTTAAGTGCTAAAACTCAGAATCTGTATCTGCACTAGATGAGTTACAGGATAGAAACAAGTGCAAATGCAGGCTTTCAAATCAGAAAGTTGAGAGAGATGGAAGATCGCCCAAACGGCCAGTAACTACAATTTCTGGGCCAGAACCACTCCTTATGTGGTAGACAGGTTACCTAGTGCTTACCATTCCCACTGATAAGCTAGAAGGCTTCCCTCCAACACAGAAAGGCTTGGGGGGCTCAGAAGCTTACATACACTCCTGGATACAGCAAATCTGTATCTGGAACACTAGTTACAGGAAAGGTAGGAAACAGGCTTACAGTTTTTTTTCACAGAAAAGTAGCTAACACAGTAGTAAAAACAATTCACATGCAGTGCAGGCTAGCTCACTTGAGTATGTAGCAATATTAGACCAAACACAGCTTAAAAAATGCAATTAAATTAAAAAGGACTAAAAGCAAGTGCAGAAGTTCAAGTCTCTTTAACTCCAGATGGATTTTTAAGTCCTTTGAGGAAACGATGAACTGCCCTGTTTCCGAAGGCTCACAACCCCATTACCAGACTGGCTATCTCCTTGGTTGCTTGACCATGCTGCAGATGTGATTAAGGCTGAACCATTATCTTATTTTGTCAGGTTGGCATGCAGTAGTCCTCTGGCTTCACACACCTTGGCCAACTGGTTCTTTGTCAGCTTGCTATAGTCTTCTGCTGACATCTTTGCCTGCTTTCCCTAACTAAACTAACTAACAAAAATAAATAAACTGTTTTGACACCGAAACTCTGAAGGTTTACCTTGTGGCTGTTGAGAGTACACCCATCTTCAGTGACAACTCTTACAGACTACTGAAGTTCAACCAATCCCACCACTCTGACACCAATAAAATGAGACGATGCACCCCTCTTTACCCGGGGCCTGTGATCAGGGAGCCTCAGTCCTCACCACTGACACTGATGAAAGGCAGTCACTAAAAGCAGGAATGATGGTTTACACAGTAATTCAAATGCAGCCCTCTACATCCAACATAATTTCACCCAAGAGCACACAGGGAACACAGTAACTCATAACGAGTTAAATACTGCTTATTACAGGATTGGAAATCAATTGAATGATTTGTTCATAGAAAGACGCATAGGCATTGATGATTTCAACTATTTGAATATGGCTCATCCAGTTTTACTTACAATTTTCGGGGTACTGATAATCCATAAGGATTGAAATAATCCACCATTTCGGCCTATAGTGGATGGTTGAGATTCTATAACAACAGCATGTGCCAAATACATAGACCATAAACTTAAAGGGTTGTAGGAACAGGAAAACCCTATTTGTAAATACTCTTTCTTCTTCCTTGATAGGATAAATAACCTTATGATGGATGAAAATGACTTCCTTATAACTATTGACGTGAAGGATTTATATACCGTAATTCCCCACGAGTTGATACACAATGGTTTTGTGAATTTCTTGCTAGAGGAGGAGTAGCACAGGAATATATTAACATCTATGAGGAGCTTATAGAGATAATTTTGGAAAATAATTTTTTATTGTATGTGGGGCAGCATTTTTTTCAAAGGAAGGGAGTAGCTAAGGGCTCCCTGTGTGGAGCACTGTTTGCAAATATACTGTAGTCATGGCACACTGGGAATATGTCTGTTTTTTCCACTACTTATAAGAACTCTTGGCACCTACATTTATGCTATCTGGATGATATATTTATCATGTGGAAGGATAGCAAAGAAAAAAGTGATGAATTTTCGAATTATATTAATCAAAGTACACATTTTTTGAGGATTTCACATAAGATTAATAGAGACAAAATAGAGTATGTTGATGTGTTTTTAGAAAAGGATTATGAAAAACAAAGATATATTTACCGTTTATACAGAAAACCCACATATTTGAATTGCTTCTTGCACTATTCTACTGCCCACCCTGGTAAACAAAAACAAGCAGTATACAAAGGGCAGCTAGGGCGAGCTGCCCGAATGACCAGTACTGATGAACATTTTCAAGAAGATTGATGAGTGAGATCATCCATAAAAGAAATTCTGGCCGTTTTCATCCCATTTTTTGAGTAATGAAGTTATATGGGAATTTCATATAATTGAGAGGTCCAATCATGAAAATGGCATAAGGTGTCCATCTAACTCATTGATTACAACTTATAGTATGGATAGTAGAAGAATTAGATGGATTTTAAATAAAAATTGGACCATATTTAATGAGGGCATAACCTTAAAGGAGAAGTAAGGGACAAAGCCACATATTATTTATAAAAAGAACAAGTCTTTTAAAAATATATTTTTGAACATAAAAAGGAAGGAACTGAGGGCCCAATTCCACATGCCTAAATGTGGGCAATATAAATATTGTGGATTTATTAAAACTGGGGATAGATTTTTTATTAATAATTGTAATATTGATATATCTGGTAGATGTAATCTAGTTCCTGTTTTTCTAGTAATAGCTGCCAGGGACCCTTTTATTCTGATTAATTTGTTCAATCACAAAAAATTTAAAACTATGATCAGGATAATTATTCATGTGCTTAAAGAGGACATTCATAGATTTCTCCTTCCATATCTCATATAAGTGTTCATAAATGTGATCCCTTACCCTGCGTTCCATTTTTCCTATATAGAACGCTGGACATAAGTCACATTGAGAAACATATACAACACCTCCTCTATTAAATGTAATGCCTGTAATTGACCAGGGATACAAGAACACACCTCCATAGCAAGCCTATTAAAACTAAAGGCCCTAACTCGATGATTGGTTAATAGAGTCTGTCAATCAACTAATACGGATGTCTATTTAGTTTTCTTGAATTTTATTTATTTATTTATTTATTGACATTTGTTAACCGGGTTTGTCCAACTGGGCTTGTGGCCCATTTTCAGTGGAGACCCGAGGAGAAAAGCGCCAGTAGCACATTTTTAAACAGGTACAATTTTAAACAATATTGATATAATAGCAGTTATAGAAAAAAGATTCAGATATGTTGGGTTACATGCATAAAGTTAAAGTTGCATTAAAAAGAAGTTTAGTAACATAATTGTACATTGATATAGTTCAATATGTCAACAATACTTTTTTTGTTTGTATAAAATTATGCAAATGTATAGTAGACACATTGGAGAGAGAGGTGTAATGAGGTACTAAGTATGGACCTTTTGAGGGTACATAAAGGGAAGGAAGACTAGGTGGGGTCATGGCAAGGGCAGGTCCTGGAATTGTGAAAATAAGCTTTTAGTTCATTTTTAAAGTGTGAGGTGTGGGAGATTGAACGTAAATCAAGGGGAAATTTTTTAGTATTAAATAAGATTGTATTTTACGATTTTTAATGGTCTAGTTTTCATATAGTTTTTAAAACTGAATGTTTTGAATATTTATACTTCCTTAGTGTGTTTTCTTGATCTTGGCATTTCATTGTATTGCAAATACGACAACTGTATTCAGTGATCAGGGATTTTTTTGATGGTTTTAATTTGGTTGAGATTCATCTGGTGAAGTCTAGATGAAAGTGCTTATCCTTGTTTGTTTTGAGTATTTTAATATAAAGTAGTACAATTCGTGCTGAGTTTCATATTTACTGGCTGGGCCTTACATCCTTTGTTTTTGGCGAAATTTGTGTTTCATTTATTTATTCATATTACAACTTTTAGAAACGCATTTTTAATGCAAGCATCTGTACAAATTAATGTGACAGTCAAATGACATTAGATTATTTACAAAACTTCATCCACCTATGCCGGCATACGCCACACATGCAATGTCTTACTTATCCTGATACAGCTAGCAATACCTCAGAACGTCACATCAGTATACACCTATTTTTTATATATCATTTGATAAGCATGAAGCATTTTATTTGTTTTCATGTCCCAATAATTTTTGGGGCTAGTCAATCACTCCAAACCTGTAACTTAAAATAGGAAGAGCAGTTTTCAATATTAGTTTTTGCCTTCTGATGTATTCCTTACTTAGCGCTATTCTCATTTGTTAATTTTAGTTCCAATCCTTCATCTACTCCAAAATATTTATACAATCCCTTCTGCTGAGTTCCTTTATATTGCATTCCTGTCCCAGACTGATATTTTCTTTATGCTGCAGCTTTCCTTTTTTTCAAATTCTGCTTTTGCATTTATCAAGACCAGTTATCATTTTTGTATCATCAGAAAAAGTTTTAGCCATTTGTAGTTGTGCATTCAACTCCTAATTTGATGAACTGTACAGTCTTAAGTCATCCACAAAATGTAAATGAGAAGCCTTTAAACAAGATTGGTTTCTGGGAGCCAAATTGTAGCCATAACGTAATCTGTTAAGTAAACAGCTTAATGGGTTAAGGGCAAGACAAAACAGCAGTGGTGACAAAAACTGAAAGCAATCCTTTGAATTCTTAGCTCTGGTATAATAATTTGCCCATTGCCATGCCTCAACTGTAAAGTGGTTTGCCACTGTTTCATTACAGTGGCCATGAAACGCTGGTTTGCCACTATTTCATAGTCACTATGATGTAATTGATCAGTGTAGGGTATCTCTTTCATCCATTAATGTAGGATGCTGTCAAATGCTTTCTTGTAATCTATGAATGCCATACTTAGACTTCCCCCTTTTTTACAATTCTATCCAAGCTAGATTTTCCACTGTGTTACTTAAACCCTCTTGTATCAGAGGTAGCATGAAATATATACAAATGACCCCTTAAGGACATCCATAACAGATGTAAAAGGAAAAAAAGTAATGGGCATTTAGAACTGCCATATAGCTGAAACACTCGATGTCCTTAAGGGGTCTTTTGCATATACCCCACGTTACCTCTAGTACAAGAGGGTTTAAGGAATCACACAGTGGGAAATCTAGCTTGGCTAGGTTTTTCTTTTGTTTTTTTCTTATTGCTTTTTCTGTGTGACCTTGGTACTCATTGTTTTACTGTCCTTTTTACAACTCGGTACTATGGCTTAATTTAGCAACAGATGTTCCTTTGTTGCATGTGACTTTTTTATTACCGTTTTGTACTATTGCCATGATTGATTATTTTTCTAAATGGCTATAAACTCTATCTGATTCCATTCCAGTATACAATTTGTATATTGTCAGAAGACAAGCTATTGCTCTATAGTTCTTAGGATGGCTTGCAGGTTCACTCTTAAGGAGGAATATTATTTTTCTTGTTGTTAAACAGGTTGGTGTCTGTTCAGGATACGCATATGAATAATTCCTAATCAGGGCTAAATCTTTTTGTAAAGATGTTAATACCTTTAGTCAGAAGTTAGACATTGCTTCTGGCACTTAGGTGTTCCGGTCAGGAACTTTTAAAATTTTGTCTCAGTTTCCCCAGCTGTTACTTCATCCCATTTCACATCCTCTACATTAGGGGTCCTTCTTGTTTTTTTTTTTTTTTTTAATTCTTCTATCCATTCAGTATCTTTGTTATGTTCAACAGTGTCATCATAAATGCTTCCTCAAAATGTGCCTATTTAATATCTTTGGTGGTGTTTCTATTCCTTTAACTTTGTTTCCCAATTCTCTAAAAAACCTTTTTGGGTCATCAATTAATTGCTTATTTTGGATGTTTCCTTTATATTTACCTGCATATCTTCTAATTTTTCCTACCTGTACTGAAATTTTTACTTTATTATTGGCAAATGAGTGTAAGAAATCCCAGTCTGCTTTGGTACTGAGCATTACTTTTAACATGTTTGTCTGAGTTGGATGAAAGAAATGGATTAAGGAAAATAAATAAGATTCAAAATGTTAGAAGATTGGTAAAACAGATGAACACAGTAATCAGGACTATTAAGAGAAATGAATATGATATAACAGAAATGAATAGGATAGATTACTGTGCAGCTAAACTCTTAAAGGATAAAGTAACCACAAAATACTGAGTAACACAGGAAAGGAAGGGAACAAGTATAATGTCATTGTGGAAGCACCGAATAGAGCAAACTATAAAGCAATTCAATCACGCAAAACCACTCTTAGAAAAATATAGAAAAAGGGAACAGATCATCAAAAGTACCTAGATTCCATCTGCTGCTCCTTAATCTGGGGACCCATTCTTCCATCATGCTGCCACATTGCCTGTGTTGCAGTCTCCACACTAAATCCTTCACTTTGCAGATAATCCATAACTTCAGTTTCTATTAAATTTCTACCTTACTAATCCTTTTTTTCCCAATGTGATCTTATTTTTTGCACTGTAAAATTTTCCTTTTTCATGTGCCTTTGCCTGCATTTCTTTTCAAATATCTTTGGAGTTGCATTTTTTGTATTAATTAGTTTGGTTTTCTTCATTTCATACATATACAGCACCATATCAGCTCTCTTTTTCTTTCCCATGTATGTTTCTTTTTATACCTTTCAAAAAGCTTTCTTTTTTGATCTTTACACTTTCTTATCCTCTGTGACTTCTTTTTCCAGGCAACCCAATGTTTCTTTGTCTATATGTTTTTTATTGATCCACTCAATTAAAGAACATAATTTTTTCTCATGTGAGTATTTTTCTTTCCTCTAATTTTTCTTTTAATCTTCCTGAATATCCCCTATCTGTAGATCATAGGCTTCTTGCATAATTTCTTCCTTATCCTCAACAGTTCACTTTGTCATCTGCATGCCACTTTTTTGGTCTGTCAGCATTAGCAGTGTTTTCTGGTCTACTCTATTGTTTCTTCCACAGGAGGGAAGGTGGAGGGCATTCTACCCCTGCGTCTGGCCAAACCCTATGGTAGGAATGTTTCCTGAGTCTGGCCTAACCCTATGGTAAGAATGTTTCCTGAGTCTGGCCTAACCCTATGGTAGGAATGTTTCCTGAGTCTGGCCTAATCCTATGGTAGGAATGTTTTCTGAGTCTGGCCTAACCCTACAGTAGGAATGTCTCCATGTCCTGAAGATTCTACACTGCCTTTTTTCCAGTCTTGCCCAGGACTGGGCAGTTTTTATCCTAAGACCTGTGCACTCAGCCATCTTTTTTATTTTTTAACTTACATTTCAAAATGATATATGAAATACAGTCTATATAGCAGTATTGTCTAAGTGAGATTTTGTGAAAACAGGATCCACCATGTGAAGGGATTCACTAAGACCAAATGGAGAATAGGTGCATGACCGCCGAATCATACACCAATGCACTGTACGAACACATACACAAATGCATGGATCTCACCATACCCAATAGAACCAAGACACTCTCCTGCAAAAAAATCTGGTGATCCCCTGTCATAAACAAACTCTACAACAGAAGGAGGAAACTGATGCAGAATAAGGTGAAGTCCCAAGACTGTAAAAACTCCCTTATCAGCCTCAACAAAAAGATGAGATCCGTCATCAAATCCTCTAAAGCTAGCTATGAAAACAGAATTGCAGCAGATAGTAAAGACAACCAGAAAGCCTTCTACAGTTATGTAAAGAATCTCCACGGCAATACCCAGATTTGTTCTGAGCTACTGAACAAAATCTGCGGTGGTGGTGCTGCGGTAGCGTTGTCGCCTCACAGTAAGATGCTGACCGGTTTGACTCTCAGCTAGAGCGTCTTCTGCGTGGAGACATGCGTGAATGGGTGTACCTTTGTTGAAGGTTGTGCATTAGGGCTAGCAACTTAGCACGTAAAAATCAACTGCCAATCATTAGCGGACCGGAGTTCCGCTGTGGCGACCCCTAACCAGGAAAAGCCGAAATACACAACATTAAGAGAGGCTCTTTAGGGTTGGGAGGATGGCCTAATGGTTAAGGTGTTTGCCTTGCAAGCACAAGGTGCAGGGTTTGAGTCTAACAAGGGATAATTGGCTAGGCTTAAAATGACTTGCAAGGGCAGTTAGCTTAGTACAAATCTATGAACCTATGAACCTATGGTACCTCCTATACCAAGCCAACAGATATTGTCAATATACTGGCCAACAGATTTAGTGACAACGTTATCTCTTTCTCTCTCTCTCTCCACCACCAAAGGACCAATCACAATACCAGTAGATTGCCAGGCACCCAGTATTACTGCTGCACAGGTTAAAATAGCACTGTCCAAGGCCAAGAATACAGCTTCTACGGGACCTGACAATATCCCTGGCTATGTTCTACATGAACTACAGAGTGAGCTGGCACCTCACTTGTGTGCCCTGTTCAATCACAGCCTCACCTCAGGCTTTGTCCCTACCGAATGGTGCACTGATACAGTCATCCCTCTCCACAAAGGAGAAGCGACTACAGACCCTGAGAATTTTCGCCCCATTAGCCTGACGAATCTGATATGCAAAGCTATGGAACACATCATCATGGACCTAATAAGCAAGGATATAGGAAATCTCCAAACTCTGGATCCCACACAGTTTGGTTTTTTGAAGGGTAGATCATGCCTGTTTAACCTGGTCAACTTCTTTGAGTCAGTCACCAGAGCTGTGGACGAAGAAAAGGGGGTTCATACAGCCTACCTTGAACTGGCCAAAGCCTTTGATACCATTCCCCACTCAGTAATCTTAGAAAAACTCACTAAGCTAGGCATCAACCCCTATATCACTAGGTGGGTTGCAAACTGGCTCACAGATAGAACCTACAGTGTGAAAGTAGCTGACTCCAAGTCAGACTGCCGACCTGTCATGAGTGGAGTCCCACAGAGTTTGGTCCTGGGTCCTCTCCTGTTTGGTATCTACTTCTCTGAAGTCCAGGCCAACACAAAGGGACTCTGGCTGACAAAGTTCACAGAAAATTGCAAGTTGGGAGCTATTATTAACTCCCCAAGTGATGTTGGCATCCTACAGAAAGGCCTCACTGAGACCAACGACTAGTGTCAGAACCATGGCCTTAAGCTCAATGCCAAAAAATGTGTCGGCATCCCCTTTGGGAAAAACCTAGCTCCGATGAATCATAGGTTCATAGGTTCATATGTAGGTACTAGGCTATCTGCCCGAAGGCATTTATAAACCTAGCCGGAATGTGTTGCCTTTCGCCTCCCCCTTAGATTAGTTCTCTGTGCCTTTGTCCAGCAGATCCATTGAAGTGATCCCTGGGGTAATCGTTCTGTTTCCCACCCACTCATCAAGGTTTCTCTTGAAGAGGGTTAGCAAAGAGCTCTGCCTAATGTAGACTGGCATTTTGTTCCAGAGCATGGGAAGTCTTTGGGACAGGAATCTATCCCTCCAGCACATCCTGTTTATTGTTGTGGTGCGGTTTAGATCCCTGGAGCATGTGGCTCGAGGGTATATGGTTTTCTTTAGGTGGAGCATGTCCATCAATTCTGGGTTGGACATGGCCTTGTATGTCAGGCAGAGATCACCTCTGAGTAGGCGGTATGCAACCAATTACAGCTGGAGTTTCTTCAGTCGAGCTGCATAAAGCATCTGCTTGAGGCCAGTGATCCTCTTGGTGAGGAATTTCTGTGGGCTTTCCAGTTGTTGCATGTATCTTGTAAGGTACATCCCAAATGGGGCATTGTACTCTATGATGGATCTGATGAGTGATGCGTAGAAGGGCCCAATTACCTCTTTTGATCTGGATGCAAACATTTTGTGATTAGGTGGGCCACATAGAAGGATTTTCTAACCACTTTGGCAATGTGATTATCAAAGGAGGGGTTACTATCTACTTGGGTCTCCAGATACCTTATTACATCTTCCATATTTAGGGGGCTACCACCTATGTGGTAGTTTGTGGGTACTTTGTTTTTTCCAAAGGGGATGACTATGCACTTTTTGGCATTTAGCTTGAGGTCATGGTTTTGACACCAGGTATCTGTCTCAGTGAGACCCTTTTGGAGGATGTCTGTGTCAGCCAGAGGGTCAATTATAGCCCCTAGTTTGCAGCCGTGTGTGAACCTGGTCAGCCATAGTCCTCCTGTGCTTGCCTGTACCTCTGAGAAGTATATGCCGAACAGAAGGGGTCCTAGGACCGAGCCCTGGGGAATGCCACTTGTAACCGGTTTAGAGTTAGACCTAGCTCCTGCAATTCTTACCATATGGGTTCTGTCCATGAGCCAGTTGGCAACCCATCTCGTGACGTAGGGGTTTATGTTCAGGCTGGTGAGCTTGTCTATAATACCTGAGTGGGGAATTGTGTCGAAGGCCTTTGCGAGGTCTAGGTAGGCTGGGTGGACCACCTTTCCCTCATCTATAGCCTTGGTAACTGTCTCAAAGAAGTCCACCAGTTTAGGAGGCATGATCTGCCCTTAACAAAGCCGAACTGGGTAGGGTCCAGTGTTTGGAGGTTTCCAATGCCTCTGTTAATGAGATCCATGATGATGCGCTCCATAGCTTTGCAGACCAAGCTAGTCAGGCTTATAGGGCAATAGTTCCCGGGGTCCATTGTGGATCCACATTTGTGGAGTGGAATAACCATTGCTGTGTGCCACTCTGTGGGCATGTAGCCTGTGGAGAGGCTAAGTTTAAACAGTGTGTTTAAGTGAGGGGTTAGTTCATCTTTGAGCTCATGTAGAACACAGCCTGGGACACTGTCCGGTCCCATTGATGCTGTGTTTTTGGCTTTGGAGAGGTCTGTTTTAACCTGAGTGTCTGTGATTTCAGGGGCACTACATTCTTCTGGTATAGTTATGGGCCCTTTTGGGGGTGAGAGGGGGGGTGAAGTTTGCACTGAACCTGTCTGCCAAGATGTTGGCTGTATCGGTCAGTTCAGTGTATTTTGTGCCATTCTGCACTAACTCCGAGCAGATCTGAGAATTGCTACTTAGATTCTTGACATAGCTAAAGAATGCCTTGTGGTTATCTTTGGAGTCCATGGCAATTTTTCTTTCAAAGCTAGCCTTGGATGATTTTATGAGGGAACGTAGTTTCTTGCTGATACTGATCAGGGATGTCTTCCCTTCTTGGGATTTTACTCTTTTCTGTACTAGTTTCCTACTTCTATTGTATAGCTTGTTTATGGCAGGGGTCCACCAGACTGGTTTCCTTTTCTTGGAGGAGTGAGTCTTGGTTTTGTTTGGGATAGCACGATCCATGCATTCTTGTAGGTGCTCATAGAGTGCATTAGTAAAGGATTTTGCAGCTTGGACAGCGTTATCCTTTAGCATGGGGGCTTTGAAACTTCCCACCTCGGTCTTAAGTAACGTGAAGTTTGCTTTTGAAAAGTTTTTCACAGTGGTTTCTTTGACCAGGGGTGGTGGCGGAATGTGGATATCCAGAGTGATTACCAGCGAGGGGTTGACCTCTGGTGTGGAACACTGGTCGTCCATGTTGGTGATGACCAGGTCCAATATGTTGTCACCTCTGGTGGGGGTGTTGACCAGTTGATGCAGGGAATTTGAGTTTATAAATTCTAGGAAATGTTGGGCAAGGGAGTTCGTACTTGAGTAGTTCTCCCAGTTAATGTTTGGGTAATTGAAATCACCCAATATCAGGGTGTTTGGTAGGACCTTTATGTTTCCCAGTGTTTCCAGGAATGCAGAGTGGGGGTCCTGGGACATGGTGGATAATCTGTAGCAAGCTATAATTTGAATAGCAGTTTTGCCCATTGTTAGTTGCACGTGGATGATCTCTGAAGCATCGTGCTGCACCACTAACCTGGCCATGTGGGTATCCTTGATGAATATGGATACTCCCACACCTTTTGTATTTTGGTCCAGGTTCTGTGGCCGAAATGTATGGTATGAGTTGTAGCCTGGTAGTGCTGGGGTGCTCTCTGGAGCCTTAAACCAGGTTTCTGTTACTGCATATATATCAATTTTCACTATACTGAGGAGTGCCTCGAGTGCATGCATTTTGAGGTTTAGACTTCTGGCATTGAGCAGCATTACCCTCAGTTTTTCTTACTTGTGCTATTTATGGCGGTGGGTTTGTCTTTTGAGCCTTGCCTAAAAAAGGCACTATGGGTGTGGCAAGAGCCTTGGCCAGTATTCGAAAGCCTAAGGGTGACAGGTGCAAGCCATCTTGGTGCAGTGTGGCTTATCGAGCATGTCATCCCAGGCTGACAGACACTGGATCCCCTTTGAATGACACAAGCAGCTTAGCCAATTGTTGAAATTGATATTTTTTTCTCTATACCGTGGTATCATTCTTGGTGAGGGCAGGATGCTACTCAGGGTCAGGGTCATACCGACCTGGGCTATGTGATCAGAGACCTCCTCCATGTCTCTTTTCATGTAGTCCAGGGAGGTACGGCTCAGGTCATTCACACCAACATGGACAATGACAGAGTCATATTTGTACTTGTTCTGGAGTGACCTGAGTGCTTGTGTTATGTGGCGGATCCTGGCACCCGACAGGCAACTAACAGTAACCTTCTCCTTGTTCAGCCTAGTGAGTGGGACATCAGTGTGCCTGACTATAGAGTCACTTATTACTAGTGTGTTGGGTATGTTATTTTGCCTTAAGGGCTTTGATTGTGTGGCACACTGGTTTTGTGAAGTATGTGTTTCATGGTTTGTGTTGGGGAGTGGGGGTTGCTTGGATGTCTGCTTTGGAGGTATCTGTTGCTTTTGCAAAGTTTTATTTAGAACCTCCAAGTATGTTTTTGTGTATTTATGTGTGTTTTTTGCCAGTGCTGGTTTCATAGGTCTATGTGAGACTGGTGGTGTGATGCAAGTAATTCCCTTCTCCTCTTGACTGCCTGGTCCAGTCTTGGGTTGAGAGAGCTTAGCCTCCAGTTTGGCTGTATAATTGCATCTCTCGCATGTATTAGTGTTTGGTGGAAGGAGGAGAGGGTTGTCTGTGTACATGAGGCAATTGTAACATTGCCTCAAAATGCCCAGATTCACCAGTTGGACTGGAGAGTACACCTGAAACTGCCCTTTGGACATGCCTGGATAGGTACAGTGAATTGTTTTACTGATTGGCTGGTAAGGTCAAATAGAGAGCCTTGTCCTTCTCTACAGTATAGGGGGTCTAGTGCTAAGGTTTATTAGTGCTTGCTGTGAGTTTTGGGCAAGTGCTGGGATGAGAAGTGAATAATTTAAGTGCTTAAGTTGAAAGTTTGTCTAGTTCCAAGGGAAAAATTGAAGAGTAGACTTTGTGGAGCCAGGAATAGTTATACCCTAGCTAACTGGCGCTGCCTGGTGTGCAAAACCACGCAAATGTGGGTTTTATAGCAGGGAAATGAAAGAGATAGAAATTAGCCCAAAATGGCCAATAAACTACTAATTTCTGAGCTGAAACCACTCCTCCAGGGACAGATAGGCTGCTCAAAGCTCTCTCTCTCACAGTGAACAGAGAAACTTCCTTCTATCCAAGTAAGGTATGGGCAAACGCAGAAACTTGTAAGACAGCCCTGAATTCAGCACTAACCTGAAAACTGGACTAAACTAGCTTAGAAAGGTGGGAAAACAAGTATTTTTTTTTTTCAGAAAATAAAGCAGATACAATCAAAAAACACTTTAAATGCACAGAAATAGCTACCACATTGATGGTAGGCCACTGAACACAGAAGGAGTTATAAGAGATCTGAGAACACAGGTTGACAGCAACCTCTCTTTTGACCACCACATTGCCACTATGGTCAGAAAGTCCTTCTATGTGGTACATCTAATTACTAAGGGCTTTGCATCCAGGAAGAAAGAGGTCATTGTCTTCCTCTACTCTTCCCTCATTAGGCCAGTCATCGGGTACTGTGACCTATTTGGCATGTACCTCACTAGACACCTGCAACAACTGGAGAGGCTGCAAAAGTACCTCACAAAGAGGATCCTAGGCCTTAAACACTTGTCCTATATGGACAGACTAGAAAAATTCCAACTATTCTCTCTCATATTGCCTACTTAGAGGCGATCTCTGCTTGACTTACAAAGCCATATCTGACCCAGCTCTGTTAGAAATGCTACATCTAAAGAAATCCCAGTCACTGCACACCACACACTCCAGAAACCTCAACCTCATTACCGCAATCAACAGAACATGCTGGAGGGACAGGTTCATAACCGAGAGACTGCCCATGCTATGGAATAGACTTCCCTTACATGTCAAACAGAGCACCTCACTGGCCCTCTTCAAGAGAAATCTTGATGAGTGGATGGGAAACAGAAAATTTATCCCGGGGATCACTCCAGTGGCTCTACTCGACAGAGGCACTGGAAACTAAGATAGGGTGGCACGATGCCAGGCTAATCCTATGGGCTAAGCTTGTAAAGGCTCCAGGGCCATTAGCCTATTACACTCCTATGAACCTATGACCCTATGAACCTGTGAACCTATTCCAGCAATATTAGTCTCCTTTTCTTGCCATTTCCTCTCTCCATTTGTACCCCTTTCATCTGCTTTATGCTCCTTCTGGTGACTAGGGTTAGCACCTGTCCCACTTTGTGAAGGACAGTCCCTCTTTGGGCAGTTGTGTCCTGCAAAAAAATTGTAAAAATGGCAAATGTCCTGAGATTTTAGGACAAAATTATTTCCTATATTTTATGCAATAATTGCATAAAACAGTTATTCGGAATCTGGTACTCATGAATGTTATAAGAAACAGAATAAGCAACTAAAATGCTACAAGAATAAGCTTTTATTTAGGCAAAAAATATGTTTCAGCCTGCAAAATCTGACGTTTGTACTAAAAATGTCCCACTTTGGGCATTTGAAAAGGTGGCAACCCTACTGGGTAAACCTGGGAACCTTTTGTGTATTTCATGTTTGCATCATGTGCCTTTTCTTTCACTTGGTGGTTGTTACATTTTCTATTTCAGTAGCTACAGTTCTAATCACTCTTCTGTCCCTTTACTACCATCCTTCTTCCTCCTTATTCATACATATTACGAGATGTAGGTTTCATTTCCAGAAGGTTCTTCTTCACCCAGTCTATAACTCCATATCACATGGACCTTTCTGAAGTCACCATCCCACACCTCCAGCACCTGCTATCTGCTTTTCTTACTTTCTTCATTAACCCCAAGGAGATGGGTACAGTCTGTATGTCAGCCTGAGTATCTGATCCCTGATTTTGTGCATTGCTTCCATCTCTGATACTATTCAGGTAACTTTCTATCAGCCTTCTCCCACTTCATCTGCCTTCCACCTTCTCCCATCTGCTTTTTGCTTCCTTCATGGTGGGTCTTTCTGTCTTTTTTCTTAGGTCTTCATACATCATTCTACTTATAACCTCATCCTGACTTTTCCATTTCTCCCAAGATGTCCTTCGCCTCTTCCCTCATTTTTTGTTTCATTTTCCTTTTATGTTCCCTCTTTCCTTTACTCATTTTGTTCTTGGACTCACACAGATCCACCATTCCTCTGTGTAACCTATATTCTTTTTAAACTCTTCCAGTGCCTTATATTCTGTTTGCTCCTTTGCACCCTCCTTCCTCATTTGCTCTTCTCTCAATACCTCATGCATTTTACACATTTTCTTCTGCTTATGTGCCATGACGTTTCTCCATCCCTTTCATCCTCAGTCTTCCCTATCTCTTTCTTCTCCCCTTGTCATGTTTCCTCATTCTTTCATTGATTCCTCGGTCTGTTGTTTGAATGCTTCTATTTTGCCCTCTCCTTCCCATTTATTTCGCTGTCCCATCTTCGCTGGCTGCCCATCTGCTTATATTTTGTGGAAATGCCATGGTGGCTAGGTGTGAGACTCTCCATCCCCCTTCTACTGCTGAGCCTCCCTTGTTCTTTGCTACCCCTTTCCCTTTTCTAGCTCCTCCTCCAAAGCCTTCTGGAGGTGTCCTAGTGTCTTACTCTTTGTGTTAATGGAAAGGCTTGTTAGTACATGCATTATTATTGGTAATGCTGTCATTCATATTTGTTTCATGCTCCCCATTTGTATGCATGTCTTCTCCCCTTTTCTAGCATCCTTTTAAACTTCTCCATTATGTCTTCCATGTTTTTCATCCAGTGTATTCCCTGCTCTCACTCCTAAATATTTGAGGTAGCTGGCTTCCTGGACCTTAAGATAAACAAGCTTTACAATAAAAGAAAAACATTATTGCATACACAACTAAATTTAGTTCTCAAGATACCAATAATGGTCTTACTAAACCTAGAACCAAAAGAACAAAAATAAACTCCGAACCAAATAACCATTAGCAGCACCAAAACTTGAAAATGAAACCAGTAAACATTATATATATTTTTTGTAATTAGCACTCCCACAACTCTGGCTAATTCCTATAACAATCTCTCATTTGTAAAAGCTCTGTAAATAATACCTGCCTTTCATCTTGTAAAACCAGCAATTTAAGCAGTGCCCAAGTAACCTTTTACATCCCTTGCCATCTTCAGTAATAAGCTGTTTGTGTTCAAAAACATCCCAAACTTCTTCCTAATCAGAAAATCCACAAAGTGCCAGTGTTATTATCCTTTAATCTCTCTTTCTGTCCTTACCTTTCCCAAAATATAAGTGAACTTATATTTACGTTCCTGTCTTACTTTAAGTTGAAATTGTAAAAAAAAAATATATACCTTAACTTCTCGCCCTTGCTTTCTTTTTCTTCCCCTAATGTCACAACTGATGTAAATACATAAACTATTGCAACTTTATATATTGCAATAGAATGCATGTTATATAATATTATGCTTCCAGAATATGTCATTATCCACACAGCTTATTACCTCCTCTTCCCATACTTGGCACTGGACATCCTTGTTACTTGATGTATCTGATAGGTTACCTCTCTGCCTTCTCTCTCTACTTCTCCCCTTCCAGCTGCTTCTTTCTGCACCTTTCCAGTTCGGTTTCCCCAAAGACCAGCTCTGTGATCACCTCTGCTCCCTTTTTTGCATTGCTGTGCTAGACTCTATATTTCCATAATCTCTGCTGCTTCTGTTTTCACTCATGGGATGCCTTTCAGTAGTTTCTTACCTTTGCCTTCTTCAATGATGTGATCATGTTTCTGTATTGCCCTTTCAGCTCTCTCTTTTTCTTCTTTCTTGCAGGGATGTCTACATCAAACACATTCTTAGCTTCTCTGCATTTGTTCTGCTCCTGGTTCCTTGCAGATTTGTTTGCCATTCCGTCTGCTGCAGGAACTGTGAATATGAGCTGTTTGCCTGCATTTGTTTACTTCTACACATCACCTGTTTGGCCAGGTAATAGTGGAACTCTACCTCTAAGGTACACTTTAGTGTTTTTTTCTCTCCTTCCATTGAACTAACAGTATGACAGAGTAGCTTATCAGGCAGCTATTCCCAGGGCTTTTAGCTCTGCTATTTGATTGGTCATTGTTTTTTTGTTGCTTGCACAGTGAGTCACAAAAATCTTCCATTATTGTTATAAACAAGCCAAGAAATTATATTACCTTAAGAGATCTAGCTTGACTCAAAATGCCTTCCTTTGTTCTATAGTCATGTACAGGCCTTGGGAAGTATGCAGCCCCTGTGTTTCTTCTTCCTGCTATGTGTATCCATTCTAATACCAGCTGTCTGTCCCTGCTGAAGTTTCTCCTTGCAGGAGCATCAGCAAGGAGCTCAGTCTTGCTGACCAAGATGCATGTTAATGAGGCAATCCATGGGTGTAGTTAATGCTAATTAGTCATGTGCTGTCCCCGGGGCATGCCTGCGCTTCCCACTAACACTGCTGAGAGATTCAGAGAATCACTTGGCTGATAAATTTCCATGAGTGGAGGAAAAAATCAACACCGTCAAAAGATGGTGGTCAGACATTGATTCCATTGCAAGCAGATGCAGTGTAAGTCCCTTTTCAAACGAAACCTTCATAATTTGCTGGGAAATGGTAAATTAATCCCCAGTCTGACCCCCCCATGTCTCGGATGGACAGAGGCCAACAGTAAGTTAACTAATCCCAAACTAACATACTGCCCTCCACACACACACACACACACACACACACACACACACACACACACACACACACACACACACAACCCTTAGCTACTTCATTCCTAACATACCCCAACAATATAGACATCAATGTACTCATGGACAAAACTGGGTTGCATTGCATGGCTAGGCTTATAATGTCCCTGGTGGTCGATAGTCTAACGCAGACCTATGAACCAAATTGAAGTCAGCGAAATTCATTGGAGACATGGAGGGTGGAGACGGTGTTTGTGTGCGTGTGTGTGTGCATGTGCGTGTGCGTGTGTGTGTGTGTGTGTGTGTGTGTGTGTGTGTGTGTGTGTGTGTGTGTGTGTGTGTATGTGTGTGCGTGTATTTTATATATATATATATATATATATATGTGTGTGTGTGTGTGTGCGTGTGTGTGTGTGTAAAGAGTGAGAAAGAGCTCTATATATAGTGACTTTTCTGACATTAAGGGTATCTTACAAACAAAGTATTTGTTTTATTGGCAGAACATAAAACTGGCTTTAGTTTTGCTAAGAGAATAACTAGTGAAAAAAAGCATGACAAATTAAACTTGTAGGGAAATGTAAAGTTCAGTCCATTTGCTGCATTTGTGGCCACAATTTAAAACAGGGTGCACAAGATTATCCTCACAGTGTAACAATCTAGCCAAAATGCAAATGTGTAAGTTAGCCCAGAGTATGGAAGTAAATACTGTGGGAAGAAATAGCCAGGGAATTGTTATGGCTAGGCTTGTATAAGCCCTAGGTTCGATAGCCTAGTAAAAACCTATGAACCTAAAAGTCTTTTGAACAAAATAGTCTCTTACCTGAATTATAAACCCCAAACCCACAAGTATGGATTTGAGGCAACAGTCAGAACTATTCCAACTCATAGTATAAACATCTCTCACCAGCTTAGGTGCAGCAAAACAGCTGGATACCAAAATTCATCTGGTACAATGCAAGCGACCTCCATGTCGGTTCAATGCAAGTAACATCCATGTTCTCTGCTACCAGAGCCTTCCCTTGAAAATGTAAGTTTCCACAGCACTACTGCCTTGATTGCCTCAGCCTTGGACAGTCACTCTTCACCATGAACACATCCACATATAACCAATCCAGACATCTCTGGACTTCTTAATGGCTTCTGCTACCTCAAACCTGCCTTCTCTTTAAACAGGAACAGGTTAGCACTCACCTAGAAACTCATCATACTAGCTTAAATGGGCTAGTCTGCATTACACTGCTGAAGATATCTCTATGTCTGCACTAGCTTTCCCAAAGCTGTTCTGTAACTTAAATTAGATTTTACCTAGATAGGTCTACCTGCTAATCAGTTATCTGGTGAACTCATTGTGCTGTTACCTGTGTGTGTGTGTGTGTGTGTGTGTGTGTGTGTGTGTGTGTGTGTGTGTGTGTGTGTGTGTGTGTGTGTGTGTGTGTGTGTATAGACAGATAAATTATGAGATAGCAAACCTTGTTATATTTTTATGGAAATAAACTGAAACAACATGTATTTCCAGACATGAGAAGAATAGAATAATCAAATTCACGGATGACACCACTGTTGGCCTGGTCAAAGACGGAGAGGAGGAGGCCTACAGGAACAAGATTGATCAACTACTGGTCAGATGTGACAGTAACAATCTAGCACTGAATATCAGCAAGACAAAGGAGTTGATTATTGATTTCAGAAGATCTCAAGTACCACACAAAGCTCTAGTGGTGAAAGGAATGACAGTGGAAAGGGTCAGTAGTACAAAGTGCTTGGGTGTTTATATCAAAGAGAACTTATCCTGGTCAGTCCGTGTATCCAGCACAGTCAAAAAAGCTCAGCAATACTTGGACTTTCTAAGGAAACTTAGGAAGGCAAAATTACCAAGCTCCATACTTCAACCCTTTTATAGGGGCACCATTGAAAGTGTCCTGACCAACTGCTTTGCAGTCTGGCATGGGAGCTGTCACAATCAGGATAGGAAGGCTCTCAAGACAATTGTAAGGTCATCAGAAAGAATCATTGGCACCTCCCTTACACCTCTGGAAGATCTACACAAATGCCGATGCATCAACAGGGCCAAAAAGATTTCCAGCGAACCAACACATCCTGCCAATGGTCTGTACATTGCCTGTCCTCAGGCAGGAGATACAGAAGCCTGCATTGTAAGACCACCAGAATAAAAAACAGTTTCTTTTCGCTCTCCATTAGACTGTTGAACTCTTGGGAATAATGAACCATGACATCTGTCACATAACTAGCCTATCGAGGAGCTTATTGTATGGATGTGCAATAACTAAGTGAAATACTAAGGTAGCTCACCTACACATTGAAGGACTGTAAAGTGCAATCTACAAACTGTGCAATAATTCAGTCTAATCATAGATATGCTGCTATTGTTTTAATTTTACTTTGACAATATTACCTTCATATTGTTCCTTGCCTTCCTCGTCTTCTGTTCCGGGATGGGTGTGAGTCACTGCTGCCCAACTTTACTTACTAATTGCTACTTTTTAAATTTCTACTGTGATATTTTATTAATTTTTCTCTGTCCATATGTGCAACTGTTTCCTGCATTGAGAATGAAGCATTGTAATTTCGTTCAGCTACACTGCTGTGTAGTTCTGAATAACAATAAAGTTTTCTTTGACCTTGACTTGACTTGATTTCCACTACTGCAAAAATGTATTTCATTCAGCATGCATCTTCACCATTAATACCTTTCATTTCATTCTTTTATGAACAAAAACACCAGCAGCTTCTGGGATGAAATTAGCAGAACCTTAAATTCAGTACAGACTTTTAGTTGCAGAGGATGATACTCCTGTTCTGTAACTTTAGAAAAAACAACAGAATAACTCACACTGCTTCAAGTTTAGTCTCTATGTTTTCATTCCTTGGTTACAGGCGTCCCCTAAGCTGCTCTCACCATTTCCTTTGTAACTGAAGATCCCAGTTAGCAGCTGTATCGGCCTGCTCCTTAAGGTCCTTTCCAGGCCCACACCAGTATTGCTCTTCTTTTCTGTTAGTGCGGTGCCCTACCCCCACTAACTGCTCCAATAAGGTCCCCCGACCTCTTTTTAAATTAATACCGTGCTTTCTCTGTCCTTTTCCCTCCAGGCTTGATGGCCTGTGCCCTTCTGCTTTTAAAGACCTATGATCTTTTGGTCCGATGGCCTGTGTCTCTCAAGTTGGGAATTCAGTCCTATTTCTTATCTCTTTATATTTTTGTCTAATTGAAGCAATAACACCCTTACTTTATACCTTCCATCAGCTGTCTTGTTAGGGCATCAGGGCTCTGATTCGAGCTGCCATCCCTGGCATAACAGTATGCTTTGTTGCTAAGAGCTTTGATATCTGATATCTGCTTAATGTTGCTTAGACAGTGACATTAACGATTTTCATTCTTATAATATTAATGGATAAGGTATGAGTAATAAAACACTAGTTCATTTAAATTAGTAATTACAGATAGGAATATAGTTCAAATTATTCATTGCGATAAAACTGACTTATCTGTGAGCATGTCAAATGTTTATCCATCCCATAGACGAAAATGGGCAGTTAATTACTGACAGCACAATGTAGTATTCCTGCAGTATAAGAAGAGCGGCTGCATAACCCAGCATGCTCTGCTTGCTAACGGCAGTGCTCATATATGTTTTTATGTCATAACCTGGCTATGCAGAACACACACGTACAATATTTCATAGGTGAGGATCGATATTGTTAGCTCAATACACATTGAGTCCACCTGTAATAATAATAATAAATTTGACCCTATAAAGGGCAGTGATCCAATGAAAGGTCTGGCATACTTTGGACACACACACACACACACACACACACACACACACACACACACACACACACACACACACACACACACACACACACACACATATATATATAGATGTTAAAAACGTTGAGGTATTTGTCTGGCTACAAATATATATTGACGATACTTTTCAACTTCTCTGCTCAAAAATTCTGGGTTAAGTCAAAAATAAATCTGAAGTTGTAAATCTTTATTCATTCTTTACAGTTAGGACCTCAGTTCCATCCTTGTAAGTGATACGGTTGTTTCCCAGCTCGCACAAGCCAAAAACTCTCAGCTAAGAACCTACCCACAATGCCCCTGTCCTAGATACTCCAGATCTCATTTGCCACGTTTTAGCCATCTCTCTTAAGCTAAGTAGTAATTTATTGTTTTTATGACAGTTTTTCTTCTGAATTTCAAAATTTTTAGTCAAGTCAGTCTTTTATCACTGTCGCCTGTAACCTAGGCCTGTTTCCTATCCTTTTTCTTGGTAATTTAATTTTTTACCTCTTTTGACTGTCCCTCTCTCCTGTCTTTGACAGCCCCCTTTTACTAGTGGTATTCCTTAACATAACTCCACTGCTATTTCTTCCTTAAATTTTTTCTACAGGATAGTATTGTTTCATTTACCATGTCAGACAAAGTTAAGTTGGGTTTTAAACAGTGTGACAAGTGTGGATGTAAGATGCCTAACTCAGATACCATGTTCGTTGTGTCTATTGTTTTGGCATGGATAATTTGAAAGCTGATTGTAACATTTGTGCTGTTTTTTCTAATTGGACACTAGCAGAACATAGGAATAAACTTATTTTAAAAGGTTTACTCAAGACACCTTTCTCAGAGGCTCTATCTGGGTCGGAGGTCTCACCCCCTCCTAAGACCAAAAAAATAAGGAAAAATGGAGTCACTCAGTTCCTGCATCTCCATCAGTTATGGAACCAAGTCGGCTCCATGCTTCATCAGTGCCCTCAGCGCAGACCTCTTCATCACCAGGATCTGTGTCCTCTCCCTCGGTGCCGACCATGGTATTCATTCCTATCTCAGTTCCAAACACAGCACCCCTGACTTCAGTGCCATCTTTGTCTCCTACATTGGCTCTGATGAATGTTCATGCCTCGGCTCCATCCCTGTCCATGGTGCCGACAGTCTCCTCGGCTCCATGGGCTCTGATGACTGTACATACCTCGGTACCATCCCTGTCCATAGTGCCAACAGTTTTCTCAGCTCCAGGGGCTCCAATGACTGTACATGCCTTGGCACCATCCCCGGCCATGGTGCTGACAGTTTCTTCAGCTCCATCGGCTCCAAAATCCGATTACCTGCCAAGGACAAGATATTCTCCTACTTACAACCCTTTCTTGGGGCAGAGGTTTAGTCTCTTTCTAGAAAGACCTGATTTCCCCTTCTGCAGCCTCTTTTAGATCCACTAGGGGTTTTTCTGAGCTAGACTTAGTGGGGATTGTGGACCAGCTTCTGGTAGCTAGGGGATTGCCCATTCCAGCTAGACCTTCCATCCCTCCTGGCTCAGAATCTTCTATCGCATCTTCCCCTGTTTATCCTCCCCCAGCACCCGCTTAGGTACATACTGTCTTGGCTCTGATAGCAGTGCCTCCCCTGTCGGAACCCATCACCCTTGCAGCATCAGCTACAATGGAGCCAATGCTTTCTCAGAGCAGTGCTTGGACTGTCCGCACCTTGGTACCTAATCTGGCGCCTATTTTCTCACTGGCACCATCTATGTCCACAGTTCCGATGGCTCCCAGTTCTCTCATCACCCCTCAATTGGAACAGGGCTCGGGTGCACCTGCTGTACAGGTGATGGATAGGGCCCTTCACTTCGAAGGCTCACAACCAGCCCTAGGACACCAGTATCAGAACCACCTGTGAAGGGAACCTCTTCTCCAAAGTCCTCCTCAGAAGATCCCACTGGAGAGCCACCCCAGAAGAAATGTTGCAAGAGGAAGCACCTTGACTCCCCGGAGGAATCTATCACAGAAGACACTGATTGTGATGAAGGGGAAGGGTCCCCTCGTTCTCCCCCAGATGATGTTTCATTTGGTGACATTCTTGAAATCCTCAAACAATGGGGGGAATGGAAGTCCTCTAACCCTTCTTCTGAGGAATTGGTGTTTTTGAAGGCCCTCCATGCCCAGCCATCTACTTCCTGGGTGACCCCACCAGCAGATGATCTTGTTAAACTAATAGTGTACCATGCCTGGAAGGCGCCAGACAATGTAGAACCTGTCCCCCGGAGGCTGGACAAAATTTTATCTACACCTGAAGACCAGCCCCACTGGTCCAAGCAGCTGCCAGTTGATTCTATGGTTGTGGCGGCAGCCACCAAGAGGGAACTGGCAGAAGATAGTTCCACTGTCCATCCTCCAAACAGGGAATCCCAGACCATGGACAGACTACAGAAGTGGACCTATGTTACAGCGACCTTCACCATTTGGTTGCTGAATTATGTGGTGTACTTTACTCACCTCCAAAGAGACCTAATTTCTGAAATGTCTTCCTCTTTAGTGGGGGTACTGCCTGATGAGGTGCGTGACACTGTTGCCACGCAGCTAGCTACCCTTTAATCCATCTCAAACTCCTCGATGCATTTGATATCTCACACTGCTGAGGGGGCAGCTTGAACTGCCACATCTGGAGTTGTCATGAGACGTAATGCTTGGATGCGGTTGTGTGATTTCGCAGACCCCTTTAAATCTTCCTTCGTTAACGCACCTGTCAATGAATCTGCATGTTTTGGACCCAAGGTATGTGACACACTTGCATGTAGTGCAAAAGATGGAATGACCTTGTCTGCTGTGGACATATGCTTTTCCAACCCCCAGAGACCCTACTCCAGGAACCAGAAGGGGGGAAAGATATGGTTCAAGAAATCCCAAGGATCCTTTTGCGACACTCATGGTGAGCAATACCCCTGGGGCAGAGGGGGTTACTCATATGGAAGACTCCTCTTTCAGGGTAGAGGGGTTCTGCGTAACCAGGGAGCCAGAGATTATTTCTTTGGCAGACCCTACCAGTGCTCCTGAGCAGCTGCCTGATTGCTTTCCTCTGGAAGCAGTCTGGGGTCGTTTCTCTCTGCATCTACCAGCCTGGCATCTTATTACTACCGATGTTTGGGTGCAGAGAATAATATCCAGCGGCTACCAAATACTTTTCAACCTAACTCCCAGACCCGTCAAACAAATCCCCGATGAACCACCCAATCAGTGGGGATTGGCAGCCTTAGAGATAGAAAAACTGCTAAGAAAAAGAGTCATCCGACCAGTACCACCAGAACAGACAGGATCCAGGTTTTACTCGAGGTTCTTTTTAGTGCCAAAAAACACAGGGGACTGGAGACCAATCCTGGATCTCAGCCTACTGAACAAATTTATCAAACCTCAAAAATTCCGGATGGTCACAGTACAGTCCATTCTTCCCTTCCTAGAGAGGGACAATTGGATGTGTTCTATAGACCTACAGGATGCGTACTACCACATAAAGATGGATCACCACTCCCGGAGGTTTCTCCGCTTCTGGCTGGGAGCCAATCACTACCAGTTCATGGCACTGCCATTTGGTCTCTCAACAGCCCCCCAAGTGTTCACCAAATGTATGGCAGTTGTGATAGCTCATCTTCAACTACAAGGATTCCAGGTGTTTCCCTATCTAGACGACTGGCTCCTTACTCTCCGACCAGGAATCTCCTAGTCTGCAGCCTCTCTTACACTCAAGATCTCGCTCTCCGCTTAGGGATTACAATCAACAAAGACAAATCTCAGATGTCTCCAACGAAGACACTGGAATTTATTGGCGCAGTCCTCAACACAACATCCTGTCAAGCCCCCCCCCCCTCACACGCTTTTGAAAATAAGACACCAAATTTAAGACCTTCTTCCTCAAACGTTTGTATGAGCATGTCTTGTACTGCAACTCTTGGGCTCCATGGAAGCTGCCAATACTTTGGTACCACTGGCAAGACTGCACATGAGAATCCTGCAGGGGCTCCTCTCCGCACAATGGTCATTGTTAATTCACCCACTCAATCACGATACGCCTTATGAACCATTGCAAGGAGGAAATGCTATGGTGGATGGCGCCACAAAAGAATCTTTGGTGTTGACCGTTCTGTCTTCCCCAACACATGGCCACGGTGACCATGGATGCTTCACTATTAGGGTGGTAGGGCATTTCCAGGGAAAGACTGTCCAAGGCATCTGGACCCCCCTCAAGGCCAACTTGCACATAAATGTCCTGGAACTGAGTTCTCTTAGCGTTGCAAGTGTTCCCTGCCTTTGGGGACCATTGCAGTTCAGTCAGACAACATGTCAGTCGTCTGGTATATCAACAAGCAAGGCTGAACCAGATCTTACCCAGATCTTACCACCTGTGTCGGGAAGCCATGAGGATTTGGCACTGGGCAATAACTTCCAATCACTTTCTTATAGTAACGCACATTCCCGGGAGTTCCTGATGCCTCACAACTGGTCCCTCAAGCCTGTAATAGCAGCTCGGATCTTCCAACATTGGGGCAAGCCTTGCTGCGACCTGTTTGCTTTCCCCCTGAATTACAAATGCAGGAGCTATTTTGCCTTGATCCCCCCTCAGGGGGGACCACCAAGGGATGATCTAATGCACGATTGGCCCCTGGGTCTTCTGTATGCCTTTTCCTCATTTTTCCTCATTCCAAAATTTCTCGAGAAAGCTCAGAGGTTGAAAAGCAAAGTGATCCTCATTGCTCCCTACTGGTCACGTCAAGTCTGGTTCTCGTTTCTATGGCCTCATCTGATTCACAGTCCGTGGATCCTGGATCATTCCCAGGACCTGTTATCCCATCCTCAGGGATTGATTCATCTGAACTTGCACAGTCTCAAGCTCACAGCCTAGTTCCTCCACTTCCAATGATTGCCAGACTACCTGACATCCCATCTCCTGTTCGTGAAATTCTTCTGGCCTCACACAAACCTTCCACTAGAAAGGTTTATTCTAGTAAATGGACTAGGTTCTCTATATGGGCCAAAGACCAGAACTTAGACCCTTTCTCTATGCCAATTCAAAATATTCTGCAATACCTGACTACTCTCCTGCATGCAGGAGCCTCAGCTTCAATGATCACTGTACATTTAGCAGCTATCGCCAATTTTCATAATGGTCTTGAAAATTCTTCATTTATGTCACATCGCCTATGCAAGACTTTCTTGAAGGGAGTATTACATGTTAAACCTCCGGTCAAGCCTCCCTTAGATCCCTGGGACTTGACTCTGGTGCTTCAGTCTCTTACAGGCTCTCCCTTTGAGTCCTTTGATTCATGTGATTTGAAATTTTTGTCTTGGAAAACCATAATTCTAGTAGCACTCACCTCAGTGAGAAGAGTATCTGAGCTGCAGGCCTTGAGTGTCAAGAATCCTTACTTGATCTTCCCACACGCATAGGGTGTCCCTTCGTACTGACCCTTCCTTCTTGCCCAAGGTCATTTCTGTTTTTTCAATTAATCAATCTATTGACCTGCCGGTTTTCTTCCCAAGGCATTATAATAGAGGGGAGTACCTTTTGCACACCCTTGATGTGCACCGACAGCTTCGTTGTTATTTGGACAGGACTAAATCTTTCAGGAAAACAGACCAATTGTTTGTGGCCTTTGCAGGACCCAGATTGGGTAAACCTGTTTCCAAAGTGACTTT
Source organism: Protopterus annectens (assembly GCF_019279795.1). Classification (NCBI taxonomy): domain Eukaryota; kingdom Metazoa; phylum Chordata; order Ceratodontiformes; family Protopteridae; genus Protopterus; species Protopterus annectens. The sequence goes on from NC_056728.1 coordinate 859,382,166, forward strand.
ATCCTCTTGGCTTAGAAATGTCATTACGTTTATCTACCAGCAGAATAAGCTATCCTTACCTTCCAGAATAAAGGCTCATTCTACCAGATCTATGGCTACCTCTGTAGCTTTTCATTCCAGAGCTTCTATGGATGAGATATGTGCAGCAGCCTCGTGGACAAGACCTCATACCTTCATATCTCATTACAAATTGGATTTGGCCTCCAGGGGACGAGCATCTTTTGGTTCTATGGTGCTCAGGAATATCCTTCCTTAGGGCCACCCAGGACTCAAGTAGCTAGGGACTCGGTCCTAACTGTAAAGAATGAATAAAGATTTACAACTTCAGATAAAGAAGTTATGTCTTACCATAATGTTCCATCTGAGTTGTAGATCTTTATTCATTCTATACTTCCCGCCCTCCTTCCCCCTGCCTGGACTCCTGGTGGACCTCAGGTACTCCTGGTTAGGGTATTTGCTCAGACAGAGCCTCCTACTTTTTTCCTTTTACTACATCTTTATCTAGGGTGGGCAAACTTGATCTGGAATATCTAGGAGAGGGGCATTGTGGGTAGGTTCTTAGCTTAGACTGTAAAGAATGAATAAAGCTCTACAACTCAGATGGAACGTTATGGTAATACATAACTTCTTTTTATAACAGGGAGACAAAGAGCCAAAATGAGGGACAATTTTTAAATATGACTAATCCATTTAAAAAAGTTAATAGAAGAACAAGCTTTCCATCAGCTTACATTCTGTGACAATAAGAAGCATGAAATCCTAATGACTGGCATCACTGACTGACTGTAATCTGATTTACCAGAGACTCAAAAGTTTTACATGGTACAGCACAAAGTATGAGGCAAAACTGGGTACTTTCTGCCACATTCTGGACACTTGAGAGGTATGATGTTGACAACACATATTCATAACTTACTAAAGCTGTGGTTGTAACAGATCTGGCCCGCGTCTGATGTTTGATTTTACTAGAATTGCTATCCTACCAGCTCGTACGATCCACAATGAATATGTCATATCCAGCTGACATTACTTCATCACTGCTGGTGAGTGCTTTGCTCATGTTTCACTGGTACCTAAGGCAGATGGTAGAGAGGGGGGTAAACTAGACAGTGTATTTAATCAGTTGTATTACAGCTGTTGCTCATATTTAAGTCAAGCAATTTCAGGCTGGAGTAGAAAGTCTGTAAGTTGTCTGATGGTACAATATAACCAACAATGCTTTGGCCTGGATTACAGTGAATGGTACATCATTCACCAGATCTAATGAGTGCATTTATAATGAAAAAAACAGGCTGAAATGTTAACTGTGAAGAACTTTTTTTTTCTTTTTCCTTTTGTAAAATAAGGAAAATGTCAGGGGTAATGGGTAAAATAAAATATTTATTAACAGTTATAAAATGTATCTATAAAACTAGGCCCTTAGTATCCAGCCAACAGGCCTCTCAGCACAGAAACAGAACTTCTGCTTGCATCTTCTGCTAATCATATTCTTAAAACAGCATAATTCATCATTTGCCATCCAGTAAAGGCCTTTGCAGCAATTTTCCCCTACTGATAGTGACAGAATCATTCAATGTATTATCAAATGGATTATATCACAGTCCTCTGACTCCCACCACATCAGGTGACTATTTCAGTGAAAACTATTTCATTAAATGTCATTAGGTATCCCTGGATGAACTGGGCGAAAGCCCTTAACATCTCATTCAGGGGGCTTTACCTTCTGTGACAGATTATTTAATATAGCATTAACTTAAATCATACAACCTCAAAGGAAGTTAAGAAATCTCACTGATATGTTCCATCAGTCTAGCAGGACTCCATATATTGTACAAATCTCCATTAAATAATTTACAGTAATCCTGCCTGAATCTCACACAGTTAAGGTTCGAAAGCAAGTCTGCAAGGCCATATTTCCAGACCTGTTTAAAAATGCTGATCCCAGATACTTACCTTAGTGATGACCACTACCTGTGCAATACAGATTAGGTGACTAAGTGATACACATCTACTTCATAGACTTGTACTGCCGAGAAAATTGCTGTTCCAGTTTTAGCTGTTCAGTCAGCATTTTCCATGTTGTGAAACATGACTGTTTGCTCCTTTTGGGCATCTTCTTTCTGAATACTGGTAATTCCGGTGCAGCCTTCTGAGATCTATGCAGTGCTTTTCAATCTGCAGGTCACTTAGTCTGAATGGAAGGTAATATAATTTTTGATATTTTTTGCAGATGTGACCATTGCACAAGTAGCATTGCTTTAATATCCCCTTTGTTCGGCAGTACCATTCATGTAATAATGCCACCTACTGCTGTTGTTGCTGTTGCCTTCCTGTTCCATTCTATGTAATTTCTTATGTTTGACTGTACTATTAGTGTTACTTGTTCTACTTATCTGTACCTAGAAATTGTGTTATACAATACTGTGGGATATTTTGCTGCATTTTACATGCAGTTTTAACATAACTAAACTTATTGAGGGTGATAGGTTAGGTGTTCCAGCATCCCAAGGTACTTGTATATTTTCAACACACACTTCCCTTCTATAAAATATTTCACGCACCCACATATGCTGTCACTGACACCAGTTTCATCATTTGCCTTTTGGTGGACTTCTGTTCTCTACCTCATACTTTTCCTTTTAACTAGAAAGGTGTTTCTACAAAGACCTTGCTATACAAAATCTATATAGAGTCATAGATTGTTACTAGACTAATGACTCGGGAGGCCTTTGTAATCCTTGCCAAGTTTTCCTGAAAGAATAATGATGTCCTGCATCCAAGTAGGACGTTGAAGGTCAGGCATTTATAACCTACCTCTGTCCATAAGGGACATGAGTGCAAGACTCGGTGTAAATCTCCTATTCCTCATCCACTGATCTAGATTGTGCTTAAAGCTGGCAATAGGTGAACTCAGCTTCATATGGATGAGAAGCCTGTTTCATAGGAGGGGCAGTTTCTGGGACACATCTGTGTCTCTACAGCATGTTCTATTCAAGTCGCAGACAAACTTCAGGTCCCTAGACCTTGCATTTCTGGTAATCTTTGACTTATGAATATGCAGGAGATTTATAAGTGTGGGGTTTGCAGATGCCCTGTAAGCCAGGCATAGATCAGGCCTCGGCAATCTATTGAAGACTGAGCCGAGAGAAAGAGCTTTAAGGCACTCTGCATAAGGCAAGTTTGTTACACCTTGTGTTCTTTTTGTAAGGAACCTCTGAGGTCACTATAGTTGCTGCATATGCCTGGTCAGGTACATACTGAAGGGAGCATAGTACTCTATGACTGGTCTGATATGGGTAGAGTACAGTGGGATAATGAACCCTTTACTATATGTTTTCAAATTTAGTGCATAACCCATGCACATTTTCCCCATGAACATTTTCACAGCTTCTTCTTGTAAGGTGTTCCCAGAATCTGCTTTTTGTTAACAAAAATTAGAAATGCTTTGTGCTTTCCAGTTTCATTAATACAAAGAGAGAAAATTATAAGCTCATAAGTTCGTAGGGAAGTACTAGGCTAGCTGCCCTTGCTAGCCATTTTAGCCAGTTTCTCTTTTTGTGCTCAAATTAACCTATCCCATTTCATTAAAAATTGGCCTTACCCATCCTATGGTTGATAATTATATATATTATTTATTTATTTCAGTTTGTTAACCGGGAAAGTCCATTGGGCCAAGGTAGCCCGTTTTCAATGGAGGCCCGAGGAGAAAAGCTCCAGACAGAAAGATAATATACAATATGCAATGTATTAGTACAGCATATGAGAACAACAGTTTAACATTCAATATACAGCAAGGCAAGATTTTACATATCTTGAAATATATGAGCTGTCAATCACTTATAAGATATTAGCAAAAACAATAAAATTATGTTCATTTAATACACTACATGTATTTAGGCAAAGGAATTTTAGAGAGATGAATTGAAGCAGTGGCAGAGATTAGAGTAGAATAGAATAGGGATAGGTTTCATGAATCAGATAGGATGGGTACATGAGCACTCCCAGAGGGAGAAGAGGTGAGAGTGGAGCAGGGTTTTAAAGAATGGTAGGTTAGAGGTAGTTCTAATGTAAGGGGGAAGGGAGTTCCATAATCTGGCAAGGGAGAATGATAGTAGAAGTTGCCCTGGTGCGTGTAAAGGTTTGTAAAGTTCTAGGAGGTTCTGATTTGTGGATCTAAGTGTTCTATGTGACTGGTGAAGTTTTAAGGAAGAGGAGAGTGAAGGACAGTTAGAAGGTTTGAAAATTAGCTTGTGTGCTGTAGTTAGTTGAATGAAATTTAGGTAGCTTGGGAGTTCCAACCAATTTAGAGCATGTAGGGAGTTGCAATGGTGAGTAGAGGATTTGAATCCTGTGGCAAACTTTGAAATTTTGTTATAACATCAGGAAAGTTTAGATTTTCGGGATGATTGGAGGTTAGAGAGTAGCGGAGCTCCATACAAAAGGGAGGGTAGGAGGTAGGTTGGTAGATGGGGGTTGTCTAGAAGACAGAGAAAGGTAGTGCCTGTGTCGATAAAGCATACCAAGTTTTTGATGAGTCTTTTTAATATTGGTTTGTAGGTGGATATCAAATTTTAGCTGGTCATTGATAAGAATGCCCAGAAGTTTTGTATGGGAAACTATTTCAATAGTTGTTTTGCTTAGGCTAAGTATAGAGAAGGATGCTTTGTCAGCAGCAGTATGTCTAGAAGAGGTAAAGATCATTATTTTAGATTTGGAGGCATTTAGGGCTAGGTGATTGTCAAGCATCCAGGACTCAGTGGAGGAGAAGGCTTCTTGCGTAAGGTTTATTAGTAAAGGAAGAGTTTTGGCTGAGCAGATGATAGTGGAGTTGTCTGCGTATTGCACCAGTTTAGCATTGGGGATGTTTTGGTGGAAATCATTGATGAAAATGTTAAATTGTAAAGGACCCAAAATGGAGCCTTGGAGTACACCTGTTGGGGTGTGAAGGAAAGAGAAAGTGCAGTAGTTCCATTTTACAGCTTGTTCCCTGGCTGAGAGATAGCTGGAAAGCCATTTGATAGATTAAGAGGAAAGATTAAGATGGGAGAGTTTAGAAAGTAGAGGCACATAAGAGACAGTGTTGAAAGCTTTAGATAAGTCAAGGAGGAGTGTAGAAACTATGTTCCCAGAGTCACAAGCAGAGCTAATGATTCTGAGGAAGGAAAGAAGGGCAGTGGTGGTGCTATGTCCTGGTATAAACCATGTTGGGTAGGAGTTAGGAGTTGGTTGTCCAATAGGTAGGGTAATAGTTGGAGGTGAATACATTTTTCGAGTATCTTAGAGATAGGGGATAGGATAGCAATAGGGCGAAAGTTGGAGATTGAACAGTTTATACCTCCTTTATGGAGGGGGGTGATGAAGGCTTTTTTCCAGTGGTATGGTACATAGGACTCCTGAATGGAGTGATTGATTAGGATGTTGATCGGAAGGGCTATGCCATCAGCAGCTAGTTGGAGAAATTTGGATGGAATGTCATCTGGGGCATTAGAGTAAGGTTTTAACTTTTGTAGGAGCTTTTTTATAGTGTGGGCAGGAATGGATTTGAGAGTAAAAGGGGAGGACTTAGGGTTCATGGATGTTAAGTTTTTGCTATCAGTTAAGTTGGGGGGAGATGTTGTTAGGGAAAGAAGAGGTGAGTTTGCCTATGGAGTCAATGAAAAATGAATTAAATTGGGTAGCTAGGTGGAGGTCTGGTGTGTCTGGATCAGAGCAAGGGTTCTCTTTTTTCCCTGGGGATAATATTGATGAAATACTATTCCAAAATTTTCTGGGGTTGGTTTTATGATTATTTTGAAGTTTAAGGTAATAGGATTTGCGGTCAGTGGCTATTTGTTTTTTCACTTGATTTCGCAGTTACTTGTATTCGGCAAGAGAGTTGGGAGTTTTGCATTTTTGGTAGTATTTCCAGATTTTATCTCGGTGATGCATAAGTAGTTTTGTGTCTTTTGTTAGCCAAGGGGCTGTTTTGGATCCAAGTCTTTTGGTTCTACTGGGGGCGAAGTGGTTAAGTATATCAGTGAAAATTCTATTGAAATGTGAGACTGCGGCATCTAAAGGGAGGGACTTTAGAGGGCTCCAGTCTATCTGTTTTAAGGTATTAGAGAAAATTAGGGGATTGAAGTTTTGCATGTTGCGGGTGGTAATGTGTCTGTGTTGAAAGAGGATGGTAGAGGGGGATTGGCATATGCAGGCAGGGAGATGGTCACTAAGGGAGTCTGCGAGAGTACCACTATCAGAAACTCGGTTTGGGTGTGATGTAACCTTTATTTGGTCTAGTAGGGGTTTTGATTAGCTGTGTGAATTGATATAGGTTGATGCTTTGAGAAGGGGTAGATGAGTCAGTGGAAGACCAGTTTATGTTGACATCACCTAGGATTATAGTCTCACTATTTATGTTGGAAGTGAACCAGGCAAGAATATCTTCCAGTATAGGGATATTGTTACCAGGAGGAATGTACAGGGAGGCAATGCATAAAGTTTTATTGTTATTTACTTTGAGAAGGGTGAGGGTTAGCTCGGCGGTGTCAAATGAGGGTATGGGCTTAGTATAGGGTGTTACTGTTAAGGAAGAGGAGAAGAGTAACTGGAATCATGCCATAGATAACTGGAAGGGACCCATGCTTTGGATAAAGCATTTAGGAGCTGGCTCTGTCCATTAGTGGTATAGGAGGCAGTCCAGAGGTTAATTTTCTGTCTCCCATCCATAGATCCATGTTGTACTTGACTATGGCAGGGATGAACTTTGTTTTGTGTGGATAGCAAATCTCTTCCAGAGCAGAGGTATTCTCTGTGAGATATACCTGCCCCTCCAAACCATTTTGTTGATATTGCAGAAGATGTTTAGATCTCTAGACTGATTATTTCTGATGCCATTTGACTTGCTGATGTGCCGTAAATCCATCAGTAATGAATATGAGGATGCCTTCTATGCCAGACAGAGGTCACCTCTTAAGAGTTTGTAGGAAATGGAGTATAGTGACAGGGCTTTGAGTCAGTCCATGTAGGACATGTTAACAAATGAACACAAATATATAAACTGTATGACCAAAAAAGAAAGAGAAAAAAACACACTGGAAACAACACACTTAGAAGTTAGTGCTTTCGTTTACTTGAATGTTGTAAACTTATTTAGACAATCAAAATTCAACTCACAAACCTTAAGTACAATTAAAATAGTGATGTCATCAATTAAATAAACAACCCACCTCATTTTCAAGAAACAATTAACAAGCATAATGAAGCATAGTGTAAAATGCAATAAATAGTACTAAATAGCACAAAAAATTCCATTCACAATCGTAAAAAACACACAATGCATGCCTAATGAGAAAAATCTCTCATCTTATTAAGGCTTTTAGTTTTAAAATACTTTTGATGGAAATAACTTCATTGAGCCCTGGTGGGGTTGCAGCATTCAATTTTAGTTGCCACAACACTTCTTTCTCCTCTAGTTTTAAACAAATAGGGCCACCCTTACCACTATCTGAAACCTTATCAATTATTAAAAACTGAAATTCATGTCCTGGAAAGTTGAGCACATGTCTAGCTAGTGCATTGTTAATGTTCTTCCTCCTAATAGCATAACAATGGTCATAAATTCTATTTCTTAGGGATCTATCCGTTTTGCCCACATAAAAAGAAGAGCATTGGGAACATAACCTTAAATAAACTACTCCTCTGGTGTTACAATTAAATTTGGCATTGATGTAAATTTTAACTTTACCAACTGTTAATGAACTAGTCACTTTGATATGTTTACACCAAGTGCAGTTCTCACATTTGTACATACCACAGTGTGGTTTATGGCAGTAAGGTTTACTATGTTCTAATATACTTTTCAAATTCATTCCCCTCCGGAAAGTAATCTGGGGGTGTTCAGTGATATGTTTGTTGACACTTTGATCTTCAGACAAAAAACACCAGTTTTTACAAAAAATAGATTTTAGCAAATCAGCATCTGAGGAAAATGTAGTGATGAAATTCAAACCAGTCGACCCATCAGTCCTCAAATGGATTTGGAGACATTTGTCTAAATGTGGGTACCCCAAATCCATCTGTGTTCCTACATCAGTTCTTTCTATGACTGGTTCTAGCATTGTGTTCAGCTCCCTGATGTTTAAGATTGGCTTAAAACTACCACTGATCCTTTTATTTGAAACTTCCCTAATCAAATTGTTAATCAATCTGTTGGAGTAACCATGTTTCACAAACATGTTCTTCAGAGTTTCACATTCTTGAAAAAAATCATCATCCAAAGTTGTCATCCTTGAGGCTCTAACTAATTGTCCCTTAACTACCCCTCTCTTCTGATGTTGTGGATGACAACTGGAGAAGTGTAAGAAGGCATTAGAGTATGTTGAGTTTCTAAAGATTTTGGAAGTGAAACTCCTTCTACCTAGATCCTTTTTTAATTCTACATCTAAATATGAGACCAAGTCAGTTCGAAATTCCCACGTAAATTTCAAAAAGTTAGTCTGTTTCTGTATTCCATTCAAAAGGTTACTAGCTGAAGTGCTGTCGCCCTTCCATAAGATGAAAATATCATCCAAATATCTGGTGTACCATGCAACTTTGTTCTCAAAAATAGAGTTGGCAAACAGGTAATGTTTCTCCCAAAATGCCATTACTACATTGGCAAATGTTGCACCACAGGGAGAACCCATAGCTACACCAGTTTTTTGTAGGTACAGATGTCCATTAAACAAAAAATAGTTGTTTTTAAGTACTAATTCTAACAAATAAATGATGGTATCAATGTCTTGGCCCTCTAGATGTTTCTCCAACAAGAAATCCCTTACCCATTCACAACCAACATCTTGTAAAATGGAGGTGTATAGGTCATATACATCAATCGTAAGGAAGTTGAGATTTTCATCAAAGGGAATTTCATTGATGGCTTTTAAAAAGGCCCCTGAGTCCCTACAAATCTGTTTTTCCCCTATTAAGGCTTCCTTTATCTTTAGATCCACATATTTTGCACAACCAAAGGTTAATGACTGTCGTCTGTCAATGATTGGATGAAAGGGGGGCTTAATTAAGTTTTTGTGAATTTTGGGAAGTCCAAATAGACTTGGAGTGATTGGATAAGCAATCTGTAAGTATTTAAACAAATCCATGTCAATCCGTCCGTCTATAAAGAGGTCTCTAATGAACCCCGACAGTTTACGGTAAGCACCGTTGACTTCATTCAAAGAGACTTCCAAATAAGCTTCGCTATGAAGTAAAGTTTCAATACTAGAAATGTAATCATCCTGGTCCATAAAAACCAGTCCACCCCCCTTGTCAGGTTTCATGATCCGGATGTTTTGCAAATTTCAACCCAACCAATGCATCCCTTTCTGTTTGAGTGATGTTAGTTTCACTAGACTCAAATGGTCGGTGTGAGTGAAACATATTCCTGATATCATTCTCACAGACTTTTTCAAAAAGGGCTATGGTAGGATGTAAAATTGGGTTGAACACACTAGCCACTCTTAAATCATTTCTGAGACTAGAAGTGTTACTCAGTAAAACATTTAAGTTAAGTTTTCATGTGAAAATTCTAAGGTCAACAAGTGTTCTTTCAATTTTACTTCTGCATGTTGTAACAAAAGTAAGACCTTTAGCTAGTGTGTCAATAAGAGTCAAATCCAGTACAAAGGAAGAATAATTGAAAATCTTAAAATCACCTGTGGTGTTTAACATTATACATGGACCCTGACTGTCGTCATTGGTGACTTCATCTTTGTTCAAATTAGACATACAGGTGGGAGTTAATGCCTCCTCCTGTTCTGCTTTTTCTTTTTCCACTGATTTTGTTTTTGTCTCTGGTTCTGCTGATCCCCTGAAGTAGTTCCCAAATTGGTGTGAAAACCCTGGTTCTGATTGTCATTTTGGTTAATAACATGTTTAAGATGTTGGTTACCCTGCCTATCTGCTATTCTTTCACTACGTCTCAATTGTGAAACACCAACACTTTCATCTTCAACAAAATCATTGATTTCATCAATAAAAACAGGTACACTGTTGATTCCTGTTGCTCTACCTCTATTGTTACCATTAAATGGTGGTGGAGGGTAAGCTAGCCCTTTCTCATATGTGTCATGATCCCTGTTCAATTTTTTCAATTTGTTTCCTTGAATTCTACCTAACACATTTTCCATGCTTGAGAAAATACGCAGGAAGTCAAATTTGTATCTAGGAAAATCTACATCAGACCTAATGCTCTTGTCCAAGTCTGCTAATTCGATTTTGAAAGTGTCAGTTTGACGAACATAGTCTTTTAGAAGGCATTCCATGTATTCAACACCTTGTTTGTCGAATAAACAAATAAGTTCCTTATGAAAAAGTGAGTTCGCAATCACACCCATGGGGTATTTCCACTGTCTAAGCCCCTTAGGTACTTGCTTTCTTCTAACACATTCCGACAAATACTGAATTTCAATTTGTAGTTTTTTATATTTAAAAAGTTTAAAGTCATATAATTTCAATTTACTGGATAAATTGTCATTGTTGTCTTCAGAATATACTGAATTACTAGTGTTATGCCTGTTATTATGGTTTAAAATGAAACTGGCTGGCTCTTTTAACCAGTCATTCAAAGACGGTAAAGTAGTCAATGCACTTACTGCAGCTGAGTTAACTGAATTCGAATCCACACGACTCCTCGTACCATCCGACACAAGTGATAATTGTTTCTTTAAAATGAGGTGGGTTGTTTGTTTAATTGATGACATCACTATTTTAATTGTACTTAAGGTTTGTGAATTGAATTTTGATTGTCTGAAGAAGTTTACAACATTCAAGTAAACGAAAGCGCTAACTTCTAAGTGTGTTGTTTCCAGTGTGGTTTTTTCTCTTTCTTTTTTGGTCATACAGTTTATATATTTGTGTTCATTTGTTTTCGTGGTTTATGGAGGGTAATTCTACAACTGGAACGCAAGTCTTATTTGAGAGCCTTGACACAGTTCATATGAGCTCCGAACTAGGAACTAGTAGTGATTCGACAGCTATGGGGAAACTAACAGCCCTTATTGAGCTACTTTCCCAGCGAGTGGATCGCTTAGCTCATCAGGTTGCGACAACCCTACCTCGGAGTGAGGGAAGCAGCATGCCTTTGACCGTTACAAGTCCAGCACAGAATTTGGCGTCCGGAAGTGGTGAACAAGCCCTGGGATCGCAGGATCGGGGAAACACCAACGGAACCCTAGGATCGCAGGATCGGGGAAACGCTAAAACAACAGCTTCCAAGTCGGTTGTTTTACCTCTCAATGAAGTCCGGTCACTTGTGTCGGATGGTACAAGGAGTCATGTGGATTCCAATTCGGTTAACTCAGCTGCAGTAAGTGCATTGACTACTTTACCGTCTTTGAATGACTGGTTAAAAGAGCCAACCAGTTTCATTTTAAACCATAATAACAGGCATAACACTAGTAATTCAGTATATTCTGAAGACAACAATGACAATTTATCCAGTAAATTGAAATTCTATGACTTTAAACTTTTTAAATATAAAAAACTACAAATTGAAATTCAGTATTTGTCGGAATGTGTTAGAAGAAAGCAAGTACCTAAGGGGCTTAGACAGTGGAAATACCCCATGGGTGTGATTGCGAACTCACTTTTTCATAAGGAACTTATTTGTTTATTCGACAAACAAGGTGTTGAATACATGGAATGCCTTGTAAAGGACTATGTTCGTCAAACTGACCCTTTCAAAATCGAATTAGCAGACTTGGACAAGAGCATTAGGTCTGATGTAGATTTTCCTAGATACAAATTTGACTTCCTGCGTATTTTCTCAAGCATGGAAAATGTGTTAGGTAGAATTCAAGGAAACAAGTTGAAAAAACTGAACAGGGATCATGACACATATGAGAAAGGGCTAGCTTACCCTCCACCACCATTTAATGGTAACAATAGAGGTAGAGCAACAGGAATCAACAGTGTACCTGTTTTTATTGATGAAATCAATGATTTTGTTGAAGATGAAAGTGTTGGTGTTTCACAATTGAGACGTAGTGAAAGAATAGCAGATAGGCAGGGTAACCAACATCTTAAACATGTTATTAACCAAAATGACAATCAGAACCAGGGTTTTCACACCAATTTGGGAACTACTTCAGGGGATCAGCAGAACCAGAGACAAAAACAAAATCAGTGGAAAAAGAAAAAGCAGAACAGGAGGAGGCATTAACTCCCACCTGTATGTCTAATTTGAACAAATATGAAGTCACCAATGACAACAGTCAGGGTCCATGTATAATGCTAAACACCACAGGTGATTTTAAGATTTTCAGTTATTCTTCCTTTGTACCGGATTTGACTCTTATTGACACACTAGCTAAAGGTCTTACTTTTGTTACAACATGCAGAAGTAAAATAGAAAGAACACTTGTTGACCTTAGAATTTTCACATGAAAACTTAACTTAAATGTTTTACTGAGTAACACTTCTAGTCTCAGAAATGATTTAAGAGTGGCTAGTGTGTTCAACCCAATTTTACATCCTACCATAGCCCTTTTTGAAAAAGTCTGTGAGAATGATATCAGGAATATGTTTCACTCACACCGACCATTTGAGTCTAGTGAAACTAACATCACTCAAACAGAAAGGGATGCATTGGTTGGGTTGAAATTTGCAAACATCCGGATCATGAAACCTGACAAGGGGGGTGGACTGGTTTTTATGGACCAGGATGATTACATTTCTAGTATTGAAACTTTACTTCATAGTGAAGCTTATTTGGAAGTCTCTTTGAATGAAGTCAACGGTGCTTACCGTAAACTGTCAGGGTTCATTAGAGACCTCTTTATAGACGGACAGATTGACATGGATTTGCTTAAATACTTACAGATTGCTTATCCAATCACTCCAAGTCTATTTGGACTTCCCAAAATTCACAAAAACTTAATTAAGCCCCCCTTTCGTCCAATCATTGACGGACGACAGTCATTAACCTTTGGTTGTGCAAAATATGTGGATCTAAAGTTAAAGGAAGCCTTAATAGGGGAAAAACAGATTTGTAGGGACTCATGGGCCTTTTTAAAAGCCATCAATGAAATTCCCTTTGATGAAAATCTCAACTTCCTTACGATTGATGTATGTGACCTATACACCTCCATTTTACAAGATGTTGGTTGTGAATGGGTAAGGGATTTCTTGTTGGAGAAACATCTAGAGGGCCAAGTCATTGATACCATCATTTATTTGTTAGAATTAGTACTTAAAAACAACTATTTTTTGTTTAATGGACATCTGTACCTACAAAAAACTGGTGTAGCTATGGGTTCTCCCTGTGGTGCAACTTTTGCCAATGTAGTAATGGCATTTTGGGAGAAACATTACCTGTTTACCAACTCTATTTTTGAGAACAAAGTTGCATGGTACACCAGATATTTGGATGATATTTTCATCTTATGGAAGGGCGACAGCACTTCAGCTAGTAACCTTTTGAATGGAATAGAGAAACAGACTAACTTTTTGAAATTTACGTGGGAATTTCGAACTGACTTGGTCTCATATTTAGATGTAGAACTAAGAAAGGATCTAGGTAGAAGGAGTTTCACTTCCAAAATCTTTAGAAAATCAACATACTCTAATGCCTTCTTACACTTCTCCAGTTGCCATCCACAACATCAGAAGAGAGGGGTTGTTAAGGGACAATTAGTTAGAGCCTCAAGGATGACAACTTTGGATGATGATTTTTTTCAAGAATGTGAAACTCTGAAGAACATGTTTGTGAAAGGTGGTTACCCCAACAGATTGATTAACAATTTGATTAGGGAAGTTTCAAATAAAAGGATCAGTGGTAGTTTTAAGCCAATCTTAAACATCAGGGAGCTGAACACAATGCTAGAACCAGTCATAGAAAGAACTGATGTAGGAACACAGATGGATTTGGGGTACCCACATTTAGACAAATGTCTCCAAATCCATTTGAGGACTGATGGGTCGACTGGTTTGAATTTCATCACTACATTTTCCTCAGATGCTGATTTGCTAAAATCTATTTTTTGTAAAAACTGGTGTTTTTTGTCTGAAGATCAAAGTGTCAACAAACATATCACTGAACACCCCCGGATTACTTTCCGGAGGGGAATGAATTTGAAAAGTATATTAGAACATAGTAAACCTTACTGCCATAAACCACACTGTGGTATGTACAAATGTGAGAACTGCACTTGGTGTAAACATATCAAAGTGACTAGTTCATTAACAGTTGGTAAAGTTAAAATTTACATCAATGCCAAATTTAATTGTAACACCAGAGGAGTAGTTTATTTAAGGTTATGTTCCCAATGCTCTTCTTTTTATGTGGGCAAAACAGATAGATCCCTAAGAAATAGAATTTATGACCATTGTTATGCTATTAGGAGGAAGAACATTAACAATGCACTAGCTAGACATGTGCTCAACTTTCCAGGACATGAATTTCAGTTTTTAATAATTGATAAGGTTTCAGATAGTGGTAAGGGTGGCCCTATTTGTTTAAAACTAGAGGAGAAAGAAGTGTTGTGGCAACTAAAATTGAATGCTGCAACCCCACCAGGGCTCAATGATGTTATTTCCATCAAAAGTATTTTAAAACTAAAAGCCTTAATAAGATGAGAGATTTTTCTCATTAGGCATGCATTGTGTGTTTTTTACGATTGTGAATGGAATTTTTTGTGCAATTTAGTACTATTTATTGCATTTTACACTATGCTTCATTATGCTTGTTAATTGTTTATTGAAAATGAGGTGGGTTGTTCATGTAGGACATGTTGTTTGGTTCTTGTATACTTTTAGTAAAGTATCTCTGTGGGTGGTCTAGTTGCATGTGTCAGGACACATGCATGCCAAAGGGGGCATTATTCTCAATGACTGGCCTAATGAGGGCTGAGTAAAGGGGGCAATGACGTAACTAGATTGAGACACAATCTCCTTGTTTATAAGCCATGCAGTATAGAAGGGCTTTCTTACAACTATGGACACATGTTGGTCAAAAGGTAGGTCACTTTCCACATACGTTCACAAACAGTGAGCAACTAGATCAGTTCTTAGGGGCATATTGTCAGTTTGATATTTCCTTGGGGCAGATGTCTTCCCAAAGGATCCAATAATGCGTTTTTTGAAATTTAGTTTCAGTCTACAATTTTGATACTAGTTATTTTTTTGGGGGGACAGACCTTCCTGCAAGATGGCAAAGTAATTTGGGGATTTAATTACCGCTCCTAGCTTGCAGTCATCTTCAAACTTAGTCAGCCAGAACCCTTTGGCATTGGCTTTTACTTCAGAAATATAGATGACAAACAGGAAAGGTCTCAAACAGAACCCTGGAGGACTCCACTGGTGACTGGTGTCTTTGTAGAGGTAACTTCCTTTAGTTTGATTTCCCTTCTCATATCTGTAATCCAGTTGACAACCCAGCAGGTGAAATAGGGGTTTATTCCTAATTTATTTAGCTTTTCTACTATGCCTGAGCGAGGAATTGTGTTAAACGTTTTGGCCAGGTTGAGGTATGCAGTGTGTACCATTTTGCTTTCATCCATTGCTTTGGAGACCTTTTCAAAAAAATCCACCAGATTGAGTAAGCATGACCTGCCCTTGATGAATCCAAACTGAGATGGTTCCAGTGTTTGGAGGTTCGTATGTCATGATTAATTAATTCCATGAAAACTCTTTCCATGGCTTTGCATATGAGTCTGGTCACATTTATGGCTCTGCAATTACCTGGGTGTGTGGAAGTTCCTTCCTTATGCACGAGTATTACTGTAACTCTTCTCCATTTGCTTGGTGCAAAAACTGTATGGCGGTTGAGATTGAATAGAGTTGTTAGAAAACACTAGTAGAACAGAATAATACTTCTATGTAATGTGTCTGGCTATAATTTCTAAGTAATGTATGGCCATTAAACCAATATGGGTATTTGTTCGGAGTAAAATATTTGACTCCATGACCAGCTTGTGTACTTATAACATTGAGCAAACAGTAACTTCTTTAATCTGTGTCTCCTGAGTTTTACAGTACTGAGAATCCTTGTGCAGTGTGGGGAAACTAATACATTTGGAACAGCAGTTTGTTTTTACTTTATTGCAGATTTTCTTTATCCCATATTCTGCTCTCAGAAACCTGCTTTTTTCCCCCATCTGTGCAATATGCTTAACATAATTACTACTAACATTACTAAACATTACTTAACATAATTACTACTAACATTACTAAACATTACTTAACATAATTACTACTAACATTACTAAACATTACTTAACATAATTACTAAACATTACTTAACATAATTACTACTAACATTACTAAACATTACTTAACATAATTACTACTAACATTACTATGATAGCCCTATGACAGCCCCCTCATTTCTCTCCCGCCTCCCATTCTCCACACTATTTATCCCCCCACTTCCTATCAATGTCTATACATTGTCCTTCTTTTGAACAACGATTATCTTTTTGTTTTTACTCTTATATGTAGCAAATTTTAGATCATTGCTATCAGTGCACCCCTTAATGTTCATAATTTTTTTCTTTTATTTTTCTCTCTATAATTAATTTTGTATTTGCATTATTTTTAAAAGTTTTTGTCCTGTGTGTTTATCTTTGCTTATGTTTGCTGGGGCTCTTTCCCCTTGGGTTTCCACTGAAAATGGGTTGCTTACTATCAATTCAATTCAAATAGTTAATACCCTTTTCTTTTTACAATTATTTTGTATTGTGATTGTTATTTAATATTTATACATTGTCACTTTATCTAATGTTTGCTGGGGCTTTTCCCCTCGGGTCTCCACAGAAAATGGGTTTGTTTGCAAACTCAGTTGGACTAACCTGGTTAACAAATGTGAAATAAATAAACAAACAAATAAATAAATAATGGTAATTATGGCTTCCATAGGTTTATATTTAAGTGTTAGACTCGCTGCCTTTGTGGACTATTTTAAACCTAGCCAATTTCCCTTTCAAAGCTGAGAAATAAACCCTGTACCTTCTGACTGTAAGGTAAACACATTAACAATTATACCATAAAGAAAAAAATGATTCAACACATTGCTTACATGTGTAGCCCCACAATGGTAAATATAATGCTATGAGCTGGATGCTAGAGAATGTAGAAGCACCTGGTAATCTAGATGTAAGTTAGATATAAAAATTAACTACAACATAGTAGGCATTTCCCTTGCATTTTATGGAGTGCACTTTTTTAATTTTAGACGTGCTGCATTTTGTGTTAGAATTGCCTTGGAGTTTATAGCTTATTTCTTACTTGAAGACATAATTCTTTATTATAGCATGAGAGGAGTAACTGCAATACCACTACAATGATTAAAGAGCAGTGACAATACACATACAGTAACCCAACACAACACCAAATTTGTTTCAGTGAATATTCATTAATTCATTCATTTATTTCCACATACCTGCTTAAGTGAATTCAGAATCACTGTGTAGCTGGAATCTCTCCTTTGTACTCAATGGCTGCAACGCAGATGTACATGGTCACTCATGACCACATTCACACATTTAGGGAATTTGGAGGCTTGCCTACTTACTAAGGGCACATATGTGGAATGTTGGAGGAAATGTTCTCCTGGCAAAAAAAAACATTGACATAAGATGGGCACGCAACTTTATCCAGCCAAAAAACAAATTGGAGAGCCAAGGTCTACAAGGCGTCAGTGTTAAATAATGCCTTATTATGTCACCTGCCATAACCATCTATATATGCTTACCACATCTGACAGCAGTACACAGTTTAGTGTATCAATGTTCCATGAAAAACCACTGCAAAATACAACTTAGAAAATTCTGCCTCATTGACACAGCGTATACATAGCCCACAGTAGGACCCATGGTAATACCTGTATCAAAGTTGTGAAGGGTTGTGCTTCACTGTAATTTCTTGGATAATGTGTGAGCCAAGGAAAAGTGAATCAGTAAACCATTAACTAGTCATACACACACACTGCTTTTTCTTTTTCATTTCACTGCTTAAAATATAAAATAAAAAGTCCAAAAGTGACCATATAAACAATTAAAATATTGTTCAAAAACAACCATGTGCTGCCAAAACCACTATTAATTTATGCAATAAGGTAAATGATTTTATCAGTCATACAAGTTTAACAGAGATATCTTCATATTTAAAGTATGTGAGATGAAAGTGCTTAACCTATTGTGCAAATAGTGGTTCCAGAAGCACATAGTTTTTTGTTTGTTTTTGCACAGTATTTTAGTAATTTTTATTAGCAAGTTACTCACTAAATACAGTGCACGTATTTCAAAACCTTCACTTTTAGTTCTTATATTTGGGTAAACATATACAATCCATAGGCTTATCTTACTACCTTCAGTTTGCATATTTAAGTTTTCCCAGTATTATAAGATATTCATTCTTTATTTTTTCAAGTTTTCATTATTAAAAACCGTAACAGTCCTTGAACATTGTTATAGATCTAATGACAAAAATTAACTTCTTTTGCAAAGTTTCACTTGCTTGCTTTTTGTAATACTCCTCTATCTGTCGTACATCTTGCACATAGATCATGTCCATTTTTCCTGTTTACTTCAGCACAATATTCCTAATTTTCTCTGCCATGTGGCATTTGTTATTGTGGCATAGCAGTTAATAGTGCAAGTCTTAAGATATTTGCTCTTCATTTTCTGATAACTTTTCAGTCTTTCATCTTTTTCAAGTCTTTTAGTGTTTTTACTTTCCTTATTTATTCCTAAATGGTTTGTCTTTTTTCTCATCTTTCCTTAAGTCGTGTTCAAAGCCTGTCGCATTATTCTGCTGTGTGACCACTGTTATAATCTGTTTTTGTTCTTCCTCATCTTCTACCGTTATGTTCATTATCTGAATTTTACACATAACAGAGCTTGTACTTTTTACATGTTAAGGTATGTTGCCAGTTCCATGGAGGAAGGGATTTTTCTTTTGATGGCACCATAAGAAATTGCTCATTACTGATGCTTGAAGAGTTTAAGAGATTCTGGGATGACTGGTGTTGAAATAGGTGCTTCATGGATGATGTTTGCTACGAACTTATTTGTTAGTATATTTGCTTTCTTATTTGGATCAGTGTGTGTGTGGGGGGGGGGTCACATTAAGGAAAGGTTCACATCAAGACTGAGTGTTAGATTTTAGTTTAATGTTTTGTTACTGTTTTTCATTTTCCTGGTGATATCTTTTACACCATCCTCCTTCTGGTGTCCTTTAGCCTTACTGAGCCGTTGAAGGATTTTTTTTTCTTTTATTATAAAGGCATTTTTTTTATGTTGCTTGACTACTGGGGGGGTTCTGTTTTTAAATTTCCCATTGTATGTGTCTCTATTTAGGGCTTCTAGATCTATGCATTTCTCTAACTGGAGATACAACTCCTTTGTGAAGCTGGGTCAGTGGGTAGTGATGTCATGGGCAAATTTCGACAGTTCATTAAATAATTGTATAGTGTTTTCCCTTCTGAAGTTCTTAAGTATAGAGACATTTATAACAGAAGTATATGATTTTCAGAGTGAATGTCACTAGTTTATGAGGAATAAGAGACTTCGGAAGTTGAGCAGGTAAAGGCAATATTGAGAACCAGAACCAGAATATTTGGCCTCCAAAGTGTTCTCTCACTAACTGATCTGCGAAATTCCTATTTATCAAATCTAGAAATGTCTAGGTATACCTTATATTAGAGGCATAGGTGTTCCAGTCTATGGTTTTGTACTTGAAGTCACCTACACACATACATACATATATACAAATATTTCAAGCATGGGCATTAATGCCCTTCTCTAGCAAGTCAGCATACCAAAACATTTGTTCCCATAATAAGTATCCAGACTGTTCTTAAAAATATCTAAACTAGTACTTGCTTTAATGTAATTTGGTAGTATGTTCCAAGCATCAGCTACTCTGTCAGAGAACCAGTTATTACACTTCTCATTCCTATAGAATCTTCTACATAGGTTATCTGATGATTCTCTAGTACTTTTTGATAACCCCAAACATTCCCAGAGATAGTTGTTTCTAAATTCCCTATATACCTAAATAAAATATCTTCTTAGATACCTATACGAGACAATGAATGTACAAGTTCAGATATTTTAGTCTTTCTTAACCACTTAATTTTTCATATCGATGATTGTGTTTGGTATATTTCCAGTTTACTCGTGCTTGTTTTCTTATAAGGTTTCCATATTGGTATTCCATACTCAAGTTTGGGTCTAATATAACTAACAA
The DNA here is from genome assembly GCF_019279795.1 of Protopterus annectens. Taxonomy (NCBI): domain Eukaryota; kingdom Metazoa; phylum Chordata; order Ceratodontiformes; family Protopteridae; genus Protopterus; species Protopterus annectens. Next base: position 859,402,368 of record NC_056728.1, read on the forward strand.
ATAATGGATTCGTCATTTCTGATTTCCTACACTTTATAAATCTTTTTATACAACCTATAGTTCTATAACTATCATTAACCAATTGGTTGATATGATTAGAAAAACTCAAAGCTGGATCTACCCATATTCCCAGGTCCTTAAATGAATCTATCATTTCAATCACTGTGTGCTGTATTAAATACTCACCTTTCAATTTATGTCTCCCAAATCTCATACTCTTATTTTTTGATGTATTTATCAGCATATTATTCTCCTGTGCCCAAATGGTCAATTTAGTCACATTCTTTTGCAGACATGCCTTATCTGTAACACATGTAAGCAACTTAAGCAATTTCAGGGTCATCTACATATAAACTATAGAACACTTCAGAAGAAAAAGGGACGAAAGATAGATTCTAAACAAGTAAAGGCCTAGGACAGAGCCCTGTGCCGCACCCTGACTGTAACCAAGAATTTCACCTATCCAATTGCTGTATGATACTTGCCATGTTCTGTTTGTAAGCTATGCAGCTATCCATCTTATCAAGAATAAATCAATACCTAGTTGTTCTAATTTATTGATCAGTATTTTGTGTATGGCCCTGTCAAATGCTGAAGGTAAATCTACATAAATTACATCACAGCACAATTTTTCATTCATAGCTGTTATTATGTTATTATAGAACATCATGTTACAGATGGCAATAGATCTATTTTCAATATATGCATGCTGATATATGGCTTCAAGTACCAACCTTTCCAATTCTGACAATAACTTTTCCAATATTACCTTCTTAATTATTTTTCCACAACATGAAGGTAGGCTTAAGGGTATATATGACTCTGAGTTTGTTCTACTTCCCTTTTCTTAAAGACAGGTTTAATAAGTGCATGTCTCCAATCTTGAGGACTGTCACCATATTTATACAACCTAGTACATAATAGATATAATTTTACTATAAACTCTTGCTGAAGTGTTCTTATGTCATTATTACTAATTCTGTCTCCTACCTGTGCTTTGTTTGGATCCAGTTTGCACAGTTCTTTTTCAATATAATCTAATCTGATTCCAGTTTCTACAGTTACCTGGATGTCACTAGAACAACTTATCATCCTGCCTTGTGGAGCCAAACTGTTTTGCATAAGATTTTGTAAATAAATGTATAATTTGTTGTGGTTGAGAATACATTTTAGAATCTACACACAGTTTATTAATTTGTACGTCTTAATTCCTTGCGCATCTTATGTATCTATAAAAACATTTCCTATTATGCTTGGTAGCTTTATATACATTTTCTTCAATTTTTTCTTGATCTTGTTTTGCACTATGCTTAATTTGTTTGTCCAGGTTTTTTATTTCAGTTTTCAAAGTTGTAGTTGGACCTCTCTTTACTCTCTTAAATTTTTTTTGTCTCTTGTGTTAATCAGGTATCTTGTTCTTATGGAAATATATCTCAGTGATGTTGTATGCCTAGATCCTGATGTTAAACCTTTTTGATTGTTTGCACTCAAACAATTTCTCATTCAAAACTTTCAACAATCCTTCTGCAGTTTTCCACTGAATATATCACTCCAGTTAGTTTTACATAGTAACTGTTTTGCTTTCATATAATCCATAATTAATCTTCTGTGCATTGGTTTAGATTTCAGTTTGGCAGAATAACCTAGCAAAAAATGTACCTTTATAATCCCATGATCACTGCACATCAGTGGTGGTAAAACTTGACTTGAAGTGACAGCAATTTATTTAGGAACACAAACAATGTGTATGTAGTATGTTCCATTCCCTGGTAGTTGTTTTGTTTTCTTTCCAATCTGAAGCAATTGTTGTTCCTGAACATAAGTAGTGAACGAGTTTCTTACTAATGTTGTTAAATCAATATTATCCCAGTCTGCTTCTGGTAAATTTAAGTCCCCAGCCACTATTATTCATGCTTGTGTTTCATGCAAGAAATGTCTGAATTCCTCTAGGTCATCAGCACTTCACTTTGGTGATCTATGCACTCCAACAATTATTAAATGTTCCAGGGTTGTCTTTATTGTCACAGTTACACAGTGTATAGTATTGGTATAATCACTGAACATGTAATAATCACAGGTGTCATAACTATCTTTAATCCCTATCAACAAAACGCCAATACAAACTTGGAAGGTAAATAACAAAGATACCACTTCAGTGGACACCAAGACCAGGATACTAAACAACAAGAATAGATATTTATTATGAAGTGCTTTTCGTCTTGTCGCCTGACAAGACTTCTTCAGATAAAACCATGTTATAAAAACCAGTTTAAATACAGCTACTTAATGAATACATCATTATAAATCATCCAATGAGACAATTCTCTCAATTAACTCTCTGCTGTACTGTCATAACACCTCCTCCTGATTTTTGTTAGAATGCCTGTTACAGAAAAAACATTTATATCCTGGCAGAACTGGTTTCCAATCATTGTTCTTTACCCATGTCTCACAAACAATAAAATTAATCTTGTGAAAAAGTAGAACATTTTCCAATAAAAAAAAATGTTATTATCAATGTTCCTAGCATTAACAACCATCAGAGATGTATCAAATGTTGCTGTCTGTGAACTGTTAAATTTTCGACCTGGCAAAAATCCTTCCTACTCTTTGTCTAGGATTATGGTGTTATTGCTTACAGGAATTTCTTCTAAAATTTCCACAAATCTAACCTGATTATCTGGAGTCATAGAGGGGGATCTGTAAAATGCCATAAGTGTGTAGATTGTCTTGTCCATAGTAAATTGAAGTTCTAGGATCTGAGTTTGTGGGCTTCTAGGTATCTATCAAGATGAAATGTGGTCCTTGACAAACAAAGGAACATTAAAAAAGAAAACACCAAAAAAGATGGACTAGATGAGTATACGATTTTGCACTTTCATCCTGTAATATTTAATGGATTTCTTCAGAATAAAGCAATTTCAAAATACTTTCTCTTTGTAACAAGCTGAAAAAATTACATGATTATTACATCGTAGTTAAAGCACCAAATACCATTATACAATAAAAACATTAAAATATATACATCAATAATTAATAAATCAGTAGTATGCCAATTCTTCATAAAAGCTTTAGCTTTCAAAAAGTACTTAATATTAACAATTTCAATTAAGCCTGGTCTTTTGTCAGCCTGCAGTCTGAGTTGTCATAATATTTCTTTAATTTCCAATCAATTTTTTAAAATCTCTTCCTCTTAAATCTGTGGTTTCATTCTTTTAGAGCCATAAACTTTCTTTTAGTGCTGCTAGAAAGACAACTCTGCCTGCTGTGAATTAATTTCCTGTCAAAACTTTGCTGCATTTCAAAATGCAGTGCTTTGATTATATTCATAGACACCATAGCCCAGTTACTTTGTATCCATTTCTGTCCAGTAAATTCATAGACCTTTGATACTAAGAACTGTGTAAACATCATCTGTTAATTTGGGATACGTTTTAGTGATCTCAGTTATTTCAGAACAGCACTGAGCCCAATTTAACATCAAGATGTGTGGAATGTATCTATTGCCAGCCTAAGTTTTAATTCTGACCTTTTCTGGCATAATGCCTTCGGAGTAGCTTCTAAACATTCTGTCATCAGAATTTAAATTTTTTCTATAGACAGTGTTTTATTTCTGAATATACATTTTAATAATATGTGTGCAGGTGATTGTGTTGTTTTAAATATGGTATAGCTATGTACTCTGTCAAAACAATCTGTATATACTACATCTAGGACATCTTCTTTTCATGAGCCATTTTTGGTTATTTACCTAAAATAAGTGCATGTTTAGAAGAACATTTGGCTGTGTCCACAGTGATGTATTTTTCTGTCTAAAATCTTTAAATGTGGCATGGTCTGAAAACTACTGGCATTTAGATGGTAGTCCATTATGATGCTTTAATGATATTTAGAGCGCCAGATAATGAAAAGCTGTTGCCCATTACTGGAATGACAGGTATAGCATGTATGGATTATATTTTGAAACTACATCTCCCGGTTTGGACTGGCCTTAGGTGAAGTGGTACCCTAGGAGATGGCCTTTATGAGACTGACCTACTATGTTCCACTACTCCCAGCCTACATGTACATCATCTGAACCCCCCACACCATCCCGATTACGTTGTTCTTCCTTCTCTCACAATGTGCCTCACTCTTCATTGTCTTTTCCCATAATTCAACATATCCTGTTTACACAAGACTGCACTCTAACAAATGCGAAGGAATTAAGTGAATTAGGCCAGGGAGGCAGGGGTTAGATGTTTTAAGGTTCATTTTATATTTTTAAATGAACGTTTTATCCAGTGATGGCCTGAACAAAAGTCCTGATTGAGGAAAGAAATTTAGTCTTACTTTTCAACTTTGCTTTTTTTCTGCATCCTGTCAACACACTGTTACTGAGAAGACTACATGTAATAATTGAGGAGGAAATAGCTGAATTAAGCTGGGGATCTGGGGGCCACAAGACCCCCGAAAACAATGAGGTTATAGATACACCAATTTACATTTTTCATTCTTTTCAACCTTTGCTCTAATGAAGTCCTGCAGAAAAATCACAAGTAAAGTAAGAAATTCAGTCTTATTTCTATTTTTATTTCAAGGAAGAAATAAGTTGTATTAAAGGCTTGATGCTCACAGCTGACAAAACAGCAGTAAACAATAAAATGAGAAGACAAATGCTTGTCAGGATAAATCATAGTGGATAATATTATCTGCCTTTCAACCTTCCCATCAAAAAAATACTCACCTGCTGTCTATCTTCCTTTGGAATCAGATTGGGACTAAGGTGAAAGCGCAAATGGTCAGTCATATATTTCCAGTTGCTGCTGTCATACATAAATATATCATGCCTCCTCACCCCCCCCCCCCCCCCCCACCAAAAGACAGCCACCATCTTTGAAGCTCTCTGATGTCATGTTGGGATGGAAATGAAATACAAACAGAACACAACATATTTACGCTGTTGCTATCACACATATATAAACAGTATGCCTCCTTACCCTCACACAAAAAACAGCTACATGTATAAAGTCTGATGTTTAATTGTGAGGAAAGTGAGAAAATAATGGTCAGAATAACATTCCAACATCTTACTCCTATACAGTACACTAGCCCTGCACAAGTTACAGTGAATGACCTTCTCTGCACATCTCTGACATTTATGAGAAAAGTTAAATAAATAATGACCACATTGCCCCAGGATCAACACAAAGTATAGTGACCTGTGCACTCCTCTGAAGTTTGGGAGAAAAAATATTAAAATAATGATATTGTCCCCAGCCTCCTACACAAGCTGCAGCAACCTTCTGTGCACATCTCTGAGCAGGGCCAGTTTTAGACTAGGTGGGGTTCATGGCATAGGTCACTACTAAGGCTGTGTCAAAATCCACTTATACAACTTTGGAGTGTAGGGTCCACCTGGCCCCTAGAAAATATCAGGGTCGAGATGTTCTCTGATGCATTTTAAGTCTAATATTTTTAAAGATGATTCTTTTTTTTTTATTCTACCCCATAGAGTTAAGTAACTTATGTATGAGCCCAATAATATCAGGTTTGACCAAAGATAACAAGCAGTTGTATCACATGTGCACCCAGACATGTGGACTACAGACCAGGCTTATTGGGGCAATGAGTTTTCATACACATACCTACTGATAGAGCTTCTGACAAGCCAGACATATCACACAAACACATACACATACACACACCCTATCTGCCCTCTTATCGACAGCAAATTGGAGGAATGCCAGTTTACCTACAGGACATCTTGGGGTGCTGGGAGAAGCCAGAGCACATACATAAGTTTATATATATAGAGAGAGAGAGAGAGAAAGATAGAGAGAGAGAGGCCTGCAGACTCCGCAAAGAACAGCTACAATGAAGAACTCAGCCGAGGCCAAGCAGTGTGAAATGGCAAAGCTACTCACTGCACTACTGTGCCAATAAGCAGTTGCTTTTACACACAACCTTCTCCTGACAGACAACAAAAAACAGCCACTTTCATGGGAATTGCTGATGTTTGTGATGGAAAGTGAAAGGAATAATTATAGCCAACTTGCTACTCTTAAATATCCTGCAAACACTCCCACAACACACAAACATAAGCCATAGCAATGCTAGTTTTAAACTGATTTCATCAAATGCAATACCGTGTTTGTAATACTACTTCTGCCTGACCACATCAGAAACTGTTATTTAGCAGTAATCAAAAATAGCAGATGGGAAGTCACTTGTCTATAGATGGCATCTATATACATTAATTTAAGCCACTTCACTGACTGCATTCCCTTTAGAGGGCTGATTGTAATAAAACTAAATAAATAATAAAAATAACAATCACAATAGCATACTTCATTTATTCCACAGAAACACACAGTAATCACAATAAAATATACCTTCTTACTTCATACAAATGCAGACTAGACCTACAAAATCAAATAGTGACTGTTTAAACTGGCAAGAGGGTCAGACAGACAACCATTCCACACTCAGCAGTTATCTTCACTTCTATATACAATTCAAATTCCTGACTGCGACAAAAGAAGATGACCATGTAATATATTTCACCTTTGCCCCACACAAAGTTTCCACACATTAAAGTATTCTAAGTTGTTTCACGTAAATCATATTAGACCTATACAGTGAAAATAATGAGCAAACAACATCAGACAGCTAGTCATTTTCCTCACAGACAGCCTCAGCAGTTATAGCTACTTTTATTTATTTTATTTATTTATTGACATTTGTTAACCGGGTTTGTCCAACTGGGCTTGTGGCCCATTTTCAGTGGAGACCCGAGGAGAAAAGCTCCAGTAATACATTTTAAAACAAGTGCAATTTTAAACAATATTAATATAATAGCAGTTACAGCAAAATGATTCACATATGTTGGGATACATGCATAAAGTTAAAGTTACATTAAAAAGAAGCTAAGTAACAATTTTACATTGATATAGTTCAACAGGTCAACAATAAACATTTTTTGTTTGTTTAAAATTGTGCAAATGCATAGTAGACACATTGGAGAGAGAGGTGTAATGAGGTACTAAGTATGGTCCTTTTGAGGGTACATAAAGGGAAGGAAGACTAGGTAGGGTCATGGCAAGGGCAGGTTCTGGAATTGAGAAAATAAGCTTTTTTTTCATTTTTAAAGTGTGAGGTGTGGGAGATTGAACGTAAGTCAAGGGGAAGTTTGTTCAAATCATGGGCAAGGGAGTGTTTGTAGAATAGTTTGCCTACTGACCTTTTGGGGTGGTAGATATCAAGTAATTGTTGGTTAGTGTTGGTTAGATGTACGGAGGGTCCGGGATGGGATGTAGATGGAGACTAAGGAAGATAGAGATGGACAGAAGGAGGGTTTATAAAGAATAGAGTGTAGCATATGAAATTGATAAGATAGCAGAAACTGGGAAGTTCAAGCCATTGAAGAGAGTTTAAAGAAATGCAGTGGTGTGAGTTGTATGGGGGGTTAGTAATGAATCTGGCTATTTTATGGTAAGTCTGTTGCAGTTTGTTTAGAGTGGATATTGGTAAGAACTGGGGCGGCGTATAAGAGGGAGGCCCAGGGTAAGTCTAGATTCAGGGGTTAGGAATTTTTTGTTCCGATATAGCAGACCCAGTTTATGGTTTGTTTTTTTTATACATTGGAGTATGTGTAGGTTGAACTTGAGTTCGTCATCAATAATGATCCCTAGGAGTTTTGTGTGGGTGTCAGGTTTGATATTTGTATTGTTAGAAGATGTAATAAAAAAGGAGGTTTTGTGATGAGAAAGAGAACGGGGAAGGAAAAGTAGGAGTTTGGTCTTTTTGGGATTTAGGATCAATAGGTTGTGAGAGAGCCATTGTTCAGTGGATAGTAGGGCCTGTTGGGTCAGGGAGTGTAGTTCAGAAATGTTATTTGAGATGGATATAAGTGTGGAGTCATCGGCATACAGAATAAGGGAGGATTCTTTGCATGAGGTGTAAAGATCATTGGTGAAGATGTTAAACAAAAGGGGTCCCAAGATGGAGCCTTGGGGAACACCAATGGAGATGGGAAGGAAAGGTGAGGAGGATGAGAGCCATTTGACAAATTGTTCCCTGCCAGATAGGTAACTATTAAACCAGGCAAGTGTGGAGGGGGATAGGTGGAGATTTGAGAGTTTGGATAGTAGTAGAGGATGAGAGACAGTATCGAAGGCTTTAGAAAGATCTAGGAAGAGACAGGAAATTAGTTTATTGTTGTCTAGGGCCTCTGCAATTATATGAGTGAAGGAGAGGAGGGCAGTGGTGGTGCTGTGGTGAGGACGAAATCCATGTAGGGTAGTGGTAAGTAAGTGGTGTGTGAGGAGGTGATTGAGAAGCTGTGAGTGAATACATTTTTCTAATATCTTGGGGAGGGGGGGACATAATGGCAATGGGTCGGTAGTTTGAGGGGTCAGTGGAGTTTCCCCCTTTATGAAGAGGGATAGTGAAGAAAGATTTCCAAAGGGTGGGGACAGTTGATTCCAGAATAGATCGATTAATTAGTATAGATACAGAATAGGCAATTGAGTCAGCAGCAAGTTTGAGGAATGTAGGAGATAGATTGTCAGTGGAAGGAGAGCAAGGTTTTAGCTTGAGTAGTAGAGATTTGATGTAAGTAATAGGAACTGGCTCAAAAGAAAACAAAGTTGTGTTAGTGGGACTTGGAGAGGTGGGTGTTGAAGTAGAGTTTGGCTTAGAGGTTACCAGATTTTGGATGGAAGAGATAAAGTGTTTATTCAGGAGGGTAGCTGTTTCCTGAGAGGAAGAGTTAGGGTATGGGGAGGGATTAGAGGGCTTTCCAGGATAGAGGATGTTGTTGCGAGTTGACCAAAATTTTTGAGGATTGGATTCGTTGTTAAGCTGAGCAGAGCTATAGTATAATTTTTTATCATTAGTTGTATGTTTTTTGCAAGGTTCCTCAGTTGCCTGTATTTTTGAAAAAAAAGGTGGTTGTTTAGTTTTAGTCCAGGTATTCCAAGCATGATCTCTTTGTTTCATAAGGAGCCTAGTCTCTTTGGAAAGCCAGGGAGCATGGTTTAATTTTACTCTGATCTTCCTAGAGGGAGCTAAGTAGTTTAGAGTATTCATGAAGATGCTATTGAAAGTGCTTACAGCATCGTTTAGGGGGAGGTGTTTTAGAATGGGCCAATCTATGTTGTGGAGAATGGAGTTAAATTGGGATGAATTGGAAGTCGATAGTTTTCAACAGTCTTTGATAAGGTGGGGTTTAGGAATATGGGAGTAGTGTCTTAAGATGGTGGTAGGGAGATGATCACTGAGGGAGTCAGGTAAGGTGGTGGGATTGTGGTATTGGTGGGGGGAACTGGTAAGGATCCAGTCTATGATGGAGCTGGAAGAGAAATTTTTATGGAAGCGAGTGGGAGATGTTATAAGTTGGTGGAAGCTGTGTAGGTGGATACTGAGTTGGGGGGAGTCAGTTGTGAGTTTGGACCAATCAATGTTGATATCACCAAGGATAAGTGTCTCATATGGTATGTTGTGGGAGAACCAGGATAGGATGTTTTCAAGAATGGGCAGATTGTTACCAGGAGGAAGGTAGATAGAGGCAATTGCAAGTTTTTGTGGGGATTCAGATGGCAGTTAAGGATGATGATTTCAGCTGGGAGGAAGTCAGGAATTGGGGAAGGGTATGGTGAGAGGTTAAGAATGTTTGAGTAGAGGATGGCCACGCCACCACCTTTTTTTACAGGTCTATCAGATCAGAAGATATTATAACCTGGTGGGAGTATTTCACCATTTGAGATTTGTGGCTTGAGCCAGGTTTCAGATAGGGAGAGGATGTGAGGGGTATTGAGAGCTATCCATGAGTGCAGCTCAGTGACTTTATTTGCTAGACTGTGAATATTCAATGAGTAAATAGTTAAGTATTTGGATGGAGATGATTGTTGTGACTGAGGATGGTGACTGTTAAAAGAGTAAGATGGGGGCAGTGTAGAGGTAGTTTTAGGGAGAGAAGATGGGCCAGGGTTGGGATGGATATCTCCAGAACAAAGTAGGTTTTTAGTGAGGAAAGAGTGTGTAGTAGATGCTAGATGAAGTTTGTATAGTTTTGACTTAGCTTTGTGGGAAGGTTTAAAAACCTGTATTATGGATAGTTTATATATACTTGAGATAGAGGTAGTAAAGAGATTAGGGGAGATAGTAAAAGATGAAGTAGTTGGATATATGTTGTATGAGTGAGAAGTTGGTGAACATAGGAGTGGGTCAGAGAGATTGGAGTGGTAAGAGGTGGAGATAGAGAGAATAAGGAGTAGTGTAGAAGATATCAGAAAATAATACATGTTGGAATAAAATATGGTCAGATAGAGTAGGTAGAGAGACAGTGGTATAGATGAAGTGGTGATGACAAGATTGACAGAATAGTAAGGTGGTTGTGGCAATAGGCAGAAAGTGGAATTGTAGTGGCTAGTGGGACAGGAAGGGGAGGGATATTTAGGTATAAAGGTAATTGCAATGGGGTGGGTGGGAATGGGGTAGGATGGAGAGTGAATGAAGCGGGGCTAGCACCCTGGTCAAAATGAAGTCATAGAAACAATCAGAAAAGATAGTGAAAAACTAGCTTGAGAGACAAGGATATAAAGTTTCTAAAGGTATAATCACCAGAAATAAAATAAAAAGAAATAAAATATGAGCAGAAGTAAGCTTACAAAAAAACATTGGCCTCAATCTACACAAGTAGATTTACTTGAAGGAAACCCAGTGCTGTATGGTTAAAATAAGCTACAATAGAGAGGGGCTTTGCAGGGGGAGAGAGGGGTATTACTAGCAGCTAAAAGCAGGGCAAAACATAAAAAAAACATTAATATGTAAGAATCTGAAGACAGTAAAATAGGGCAGGTGCACTAGGAAAGGAAATTATGAGTGAGGCTAGAAATGAATTCAGGGCAGGGTAAAGTGCAGAACAGGAGAATATACACAGAAACAGTATGAGGATAGTGGGTAACCAAAGAGAAAGGGTAGGAGCTGCTGGGGTCTGCTTTTCACGGTGACTAGCAAAAAAACACTTTGTACATAACTTAAAATGTCTAGTTAATTTGTACATTTTACTTTACACAAATGTACACTAGTCCGGCAAAGCTAGATAATGACTGTTTAAACTGAGAAAATAACATGAGAATAAATTACTTTTATCCAGACAACCTCCAACCCTACCCAGTAGTTATAAATATGTCTGCATACAGCTAAAATGTCTGGTTGTGATAAAAGAGGATGGCCATTCAATGTATTTCACTTTTGCTCCACACAAAAAGTTGCAACTCAGTAAAGTATTCAAAGCTGATTCATACAAATGACATCAGCCCTGCAAAACCAGAATAATGACCAAATAGCAGCAGACAGATAATCATTGTTTCTTCATAGACAGCCCCAGGATTTATAGCTATTTTGTCTAAGCATATCTCAAACGTCTAGTTCTTATAAAAATGCATTGTTTGTCTGTGAAAATCTCTCATATGTCTAGTTCTTATTAAACAATGCATTGTTTTCTATTTTCTGTACTAGATAGCCACCCACCACACCTCTCAACTGTCCCCAATTTTGCCCCATATTTTTGCCATGCCCCTCATAAAATTTTTATTTCCTGGGAAATCGCTAAGTATCAAAGTAAGTCAGTAATGACAGAGTTTCATACTATTATGTTCAGAAAATACACGCTCATGCAAAACCTAATATTCCATTAACATTTTAAGAGAAATTGAGTAATATTTAATAGTGTTAGCTTCTGGGCCTTTGTTCACCCCAGCCCCTTTATTTTTGGCTTTGTTTTGATCTTTGAGCAAAAAACTGGAAAGCTATGTCAACCTTGTTAGTTGCTAGTATCTTGAAAAAGTATCTCACTCTACCACCATGGGAAACCAGCGTCTCTCTTCCCACTGCATCCATCCATACATTCACTTTAGTCTTTGAACTTTGTGGGTTTCCTGCTGTGTCCCACCCATGAAGCAGAAATCTCACATTCAGAGCTTGATATATATATATATATATATATATATATATATATATATATATATATATATATCTACTTTACTTGACCTATAACTCATTTGATTGACACCCAACTGACCTAAATTTAATTTGACTGACTCCCATTTCACCAACAGCTTACAATGCTGAATTTCAACATACTAAATCTTAAACCATAGACAAGCACACTTAGAACACCAATAACTAACCCCTTCCAGAACTTAAAAACTACTTACTTACCTCTTAACAGAAACAGGACAGTATACAACCAAACTAGGTGGGGGCAGAGCCCCCCAAACCCCCCAATGTGGGGGGGGCTATGACTCACCACACCCCCTAATTATATATACTAACTCCAGGATTGCGCTACAATGGGGAAAAGGGCGTATATCTTTAACTTGCCTTACAGTACCCTACATGCTGCCACTACTGCTAGGAATGCACAAAACATCCACCATATTACTTTAGATACTTTCCATAAAAATGTAAAAAGACAAGCCCACATTTAGAAACACTACAACACAACTTTCTGCATGACTATCAGAATTCCAACAGTCAGCACTGTAAGTTACAGTAATTCTTTTTATCACAAGCAAGTCACAGGTGAAGGAAAACCCACAACAAGTCTATGTCTTAAATGTTGTTAAAATGGGAGTCAGTCAAATGAGTTGTCAGTCAAATGAAATTTAGGTCAGTGGGTGTTGGTCAAATGGGTGTCAGTCAAATGAGTTTTAGGTCAAGTGAAGTAGACCCGTATATATATCTATATATTACTATTATTATTATTGGATTACTAAACGTAACATTTTCTCTGTGCTTGATCATGTACCATGTAGCTTATTATGGACCTGGAACAGTAACATAACCTACTTGAGAGGATGTTTTTTTTTTCAGTAGTGCCTTTAGTTTGCATTGCATTGTAGGTAGCTTCTTTTTCTTTCTTTTGATCTGGTGGTATGTATTTGAAAAATATAGATTTAAGCTTAAGAAATTCTTTTGTACTGAATTCACACTTTTAGGTTTGGTCCATTTCCCTTAGATCTTTTTAACATTGATTTTAAATTGGAATCATGATTTGCCTGTGTTTTTCCAAACCTTCCTATCAGGAATGTGAGAACAAAAATTCCACATCCTGACACTTTGAACTTTTAATTGTGATTCTTTAAAAAAAGAGCCAAAACTCATTGCTGTATCTTTAAAGCATTTTTGCAAGGAGGAGTTTACCACCCTACACGTTCTAGTAAAGGGATCGACTCCAAGATACCACATCGTTGGTCTTGCTATATATTCTTCTAATCATACTTATATTTAGACTATCATTGTTTCAAGGGTCACACAATTCCCTAAACCTTTAATATGCACTCGTTTTCTCAAATGAATTTGCATCACATAGGTTACTGAGAGGGGACCTTTGTTTCACTTAAAGAGCTTCAGCAGTCCCTGTTCTGCCTGACCTATTACACATCCACTAATCCAGTAGTATGATAAACACCCACTTAAGGGAACTTAACCACATTTGCAACATAAATATAACATGTTAGCGGGATCGGTATGCATCACAGAGAATGTAACATGTTAGAGGGATCGGTATGCATCACAGGGAATGTAACATGTTAGAGGGATCAGTATGCATCACAGGGAATGTAACATGTTACAGTGATCAGTATGCAACATAGGGAATGTAACATGTTAGAGGGATTGGTATAGATCACAGGGAATGTAACATGTTAGAGGAATTGGTATGCATCACAGGGAATGTAACATGTTACACGGATCAGTATGCATCACAGGGAATGTAACATGTTAGAGGGATCGGTATGCATCACAGGGAATATTGTTGCTCTAGAATTTCCTTTCTGTCTTCATAACATAAAGTACTTCTGTTATTCTATTCATTTATAATTTGGATGGGTGGATGGGTAATCACAAATACATCTCTGGTTTAATATCCCTGTCCCTCCTGAACAGGGGAAATTTGTACATTTCCCAACACATTCTTGTTCAGCTCTTCTATGGGTTAAGCTTATGCAAAATATAAGGGATAAAAACTACCATGAGAATATAAGGTTAGACTTCTTAAGATCCTCATAGGTCAGTGGCCTGCTAAGTGCCTATGAACCTATCACAGGGAATGTAACATGTTAGAGGGATCAGTATGCATCACATGCTTGTATGGTATTTTGGAAACTTTCAGCTGTTGAATATGCAGTGATTCTTAATCCTTTATATTTCCTTAATGGTTGTGATATTTCTGCTTTCAGCATGTAATTCTGATTGTTTATAGCCTACTCTGAAATTTGTATTATTGCAAACTGCAATACAGTTCATATCTAAATGGTATCACTTACAGCAAGAGTTAAAGGCCACTATGGAATAGCTGTGCTTGCCAAATGCATAGCTACACATTTTCTTCTGAATTATTCAGTTTGTGAAATGTTGCAGTTGAAGTAATTCAGCATATGATCACTAATGCTTTCATAATATCAGCACCTTCTATTTTTTTGTATTTTTTCTCAGCTTCAGTTCTTACATGGAATGGTACTCTGTTGTATGACTGACAGATTTTCTACTAGAAGCTGTGTAGCTTTACCTAGAAATTTGCAAATTTCCCAATATTTTGAAAAGAAAAATCAGCATACTCTTCTCACAGTTACTTGGACACTGTTTTGTGTTTGAAGCTGCTGGGTAGAGAAATCAGAATTTAATAAATCTAAAATTTTCATCAATATTATAAGACGTTATTATGCATTCCTGTCGGTATCTTACTGAAGTTTGCTGTTATTGTTGTCAGGCAACCCAGGCATGTATGGTAGTGATTCTGTACCATTATATGGGAAAATACGAACTGTTCTGATATTTGGACTAAACTGGAAAATATATTTTAATTTAATAAGTTTACTGTTGACCCAGAATCAACTGACAGTAAGACTGGCTTGCTTTGGATAGGCATAATAACGTCAGGTTGTAGCTTTCCTACTTTATTTAATTCCGGTAATGATATTTATAAGATCCTCAATAGATACGCTTTTTGTGGCGAGGTTCCTTCGAATTCTTTATGTTGTACTCTGTACTGGTTTTGCTTACAGTAATCATTATGTGGTGTTTTTTTTTTTTTTTTTTTGTGAAATATATTCTGTTTCTTTGGGTAACATTGATACCACCTTACAAAATTACATAGTTCCATTTAACAAGCAATGTTTTTTCTTTACCAGGAGCGACTGTTTTATCTGTGATGTTGCTTCTATAATTTCTGCAGAATGCGTCATTGTGCCCTTCTGTGGTCATCCTGACTATTTAAATATATTCTTCTTCTGTATAGGTTCATAGGTTCATAGGTAGGTACTAGGCTATCGGCCCAAGGGCCTACATAAGCCTTGCCAACAAGGTTCCCTGGCTTACGCCACCCAAGAAAGTTATTTTCCTGTGCCACAGTTGAGCAGAGACACGGAAGTGATCCCTGGGGTGTAGTTCCTATTTCCCATCCACTCATCAAGATTTTTCTTGAAGAATGCTAATGAAGAACTTTGCTTGACATAGATGGGTAGCCTGTTCCAGAGTATGGGAAGTCTCTGGGACAAGAATCTATCCCTCCAGCATGTCCTGTTTATTGTGGTGACAAGGTTTAGGTTCCTAGAGCGTGTAGCTCGGAGGGATTGGGATTTCTTTAGGTGTAACATGTCCAATAGCGCTGGGTTTGACACAGCTTTATATGATAGGTAGAGATCACCTCGGAGTAGGCGATATGCTACGGAGTAAAGCTAGAGTTTTTTGAGGCGGTCAGTGTAGGGCATTGTTTGAGGCCAGTAATCCTCTTTGTGAGGTACTTTTGTGGCCTTTCCAGCTGCTGCAGATGTCTTGTGAGGTACATTCCAAAAGGGGCATTGTACTCTATAATGGGTCTAATGAGTCTTGAGTAGAGGGGAACAATTACCTCTTTTTCCTGGATGAGAACCCATTTGTGATGAGGTGTGCCACGTAAAAGGACTTCCTGACTACTGTGGCGATGTGACTATCAAAAGAGAGACTACTGTCCACCTGGGTCCCAAGGTCTCTTATCACACATTCGGTGTTAAGTAGATTGCTGCCAATTTGGTAGTTCATGGGTACAGAGTTTTTACCAAAGGGGATGACACTGCACTTTTTGGCATTGAGCTGACACCAGGCATCTGTCTCAGTGAGGCTCTTCTGTAGGATGTCCACATCATTTGGGGACTTGACTATGGCTTCTAGTTTGCAGTCATCTGCGAACTTCATTAGTCAGAGGCCTTCTGTGTTAGCCTGTACTTCAGAGAAGTAGATACCAAACAGAAGAGGTCCCAGGACGGAACCCTGTGGTACTCCACTTGTCAGTGGTTTGAGGTCAGATTTGGAGCTGCAACTTTTACAGTGTGGGTTCTGTCAGTGAGCCAGTTGGCAACCCATCTTGTGACATAGGGATTTATACCTAGTTTAGTGAGTTTAGCTATAATTCCAGAATGGGGGATGGTGTCAAAAGCCTTGGCGAGGTCAAGATAGGCTGTGTGTACCACTTTACCCTCATCTACAGCTTTGGTGACTGCCTCAAAGAAGTCTATCAGGTTCAGCAGGCATGATCTGCCTTTCACAAACCCGAACTGTGTGGGATCCAGAGTTTGGAGGTTACCAATGTCTTTGTTTATGAGTTCCATGATGATACGTTCCATATGTATTTAAATGTTGTGCACTGGGAATTTCAAGAATTTCAGGGATTTCTGTTTTGGTTTTATACCTTTGACCTGTGACCTGTGTGTCTAACATTTTAAAATTTCTTGAATTTTACATTGTTTCTTTATGGAAAATAGTTTTCCCTTAATGTTTTCTTTCTTAATTTTGATGATGAACCACTCTGCATAATTTGTGTTTCACTGTCTGTATCAGACAATATTGTAGCATTTCTCAAGCATTGTGTATAATACATCTAAAGTTCCAGTATTTTTTTACAAGGTCTTTCTGAGTACATAAATGTCATACTTTGTTTTCAAGTTCAAAATATATAAGTTTTGTCTTGATATCTATACATCTGATTATGTTATTAAAGACCCAGAAATGCAGTGAGACTTTCAGTATGTCACTGAAGTGTTAGGTAGCTCTATTTTTAGCTCCTGGACTAGAGGTGTGATACGTTTTACATTTGTTTGCTGGTCTTACAAACAATTTTGCAGAAATGTTACCATAGAACATAACTCTGAGGGTACCTGCATACATACTAGAAAGAAGAAATGTCATAAAGGAAGGAAAGACTGAAGAAAAACAAATTCTTTAACAGCCTTTTCTCCTGCAGACCATATGGCAAAAGAGCACATAGTTCACCAAATTAGGCCAAGCAATTTGAAATGGCTCTGATAAATAAAGATGAAAAACTGAACATGCTATACATGGAAGTGATGAAAAGACTACATGAAAACAAATAATAAAAATGGGAAGAAAGAGAAAACATACTCTGAAGCTGGTCAGGTAGTGCCCATCAACTAGTTACATAAATATGGTGAAATGAATGGAAAACAAGACGAGTTCCAGAAGAAAGTAAGAACAGAACCTCTAATTTACAGGCATCCCAGAAAAAGTTGAAGGAGGTAACTGTATGGATTTCATGAGGGAACATTACACACTTGTACAGTTAACGCTCAAGAAGAGATGCATTTATAGACGGCATTTTTTTTTTTTTTTTTTTTACAATCTGGAAATCTGCCAACACCCATCTTGGTGAATTTCCAGTCCATTTAACTGACAGTTGAGACATTTGGAACAGTTGAGAGGTACAGATACAGGAGTGGACACTAAACAATACATAATCAACAAGGAAGAATCAAAAGCTAATCCCGTAGGCAAGGGCCCCCTGTGGCATTAGTGGTCAAAACAGACTTTGGACATTCACGTTTCTTTGTCTGACAGTTGCACAAAGGGTTAAGCTAGAGAGCTGTAGTCCCTGTGGTACAGGGTTTCATTCCCTCTGCCCTTGTTTGTCTACTGTCTGACCTGGAGCAAGTCACTTAACCAGATGGTTCTTGGAGACAACTAGGAATTTGAGCTAGACTCAATAGTTTAAATACTCCTGCCTATAATCACATGACAGTTTGCATCATCAATGCACTCACTTGTAGAAAAAAGCATGCCTTAAAGCAACAACATGTTATAAGTTAAAACTTATAAAAAATATTATATCTGCTAGTTTTCAAATATAAAATGAAAATAAAAATAATCCTTGCCCAACAAAAACATATATATATATATATATATATATATATATATATATATATATATATATATATATATATATGTATAGTATGTTGAAATGCACAGAACAGCAGCACCTGGCTACACAGTATAGGATTTCAGTTTTAAAATACAAGCTATAGACACCCCTTCATTGAGACCAGGAGGATTAGCAGCATTTAATCTAAACTGTCAATGCAGTTCCCTTTCTTCCTATTTATCCTCCCATGGTCCCCCACGAAGGTCTTGTAACATTTGTTCAAAATCAAAAATTCAAAAACTGTGATTGGGGTTCTCTATAATGTGTTTAGCAAGGGCATTTTTACTATCCAGTTTTCTAATGTCATCTTTGTGTTCATATATACGCTCTTTGATTTTCCTCTTTGTCTTGCCTACATAAAAACCTTTACACAGTTGACATACAGCAGCATAAACCACCCCCACACTCTCACAGTTACAAAAATTCCTGGATCTAATTGTCATTTGGTTTAACACCAGGTTATCACCTTCCAGTACGTCATTACATTAATTGCAAAAGCCCCATTTATAGGTGCCAGCCCTTTTGTTACTGTGCCCATATTCACAGTGGACAGATGAGTGCTCAGGCTAGTTTTTAATGGTCTTGCCCCTTTTAAAGACCACTGTTGGACGGTTCCCTATTTTGTCTCTGAATTCTTTAAACAAAGATAAAATCTGCCAGTTTTTGATCAAAATACCCCTAATCTGGGGGCCTCATTGCAAAACTCTGTAACAAAGACTTTTCTCATAATAGTCCCATCCACTTGCCTCCTAGTGTTATATCCTGGGAAAGAAGGAGACCACACGGTTTCTGGAGTTGTAAGGCCTTTCTTTATTAAGAGCCTCCAGGTGCTCACCCATGCTACATGCTCACACTTCTGCAAGTCATCCATACACCGGAACCAACAAGTTACCAGAGAATACAGAACCAACATTACATGTTGCAATCCCCACAGCGCCCCTGCAGTACAACAACAACATTACGCTATAACACAATTCCCTCCATAAGCAACACTAGGGAGTAAGTTCAAAACAATGCATTTAGTCAATTACGTCTAAATAACGGGCTAGTTACTAACTGGTTACCATACAATCTAGCTATGTTGTTCTTGTAATCACTACATGCACTTTTTTTAACATTGATAGTCCTTCAAGTAACTAGGTTTAACCAGCACACGCTTGTCACAGTTACCACTTCAGGTCGGTGTGTCCATCCCTGGAACAGTTGGATCCTCGAACCTCTCCTTCCCGTCCGGCGGGTCTCCCTTGATTGTTCCAACATTAAAGTTCCATGGAGTCCTTCTTCTGTAGAATCTGGTCTACATGTCTCCTCACCAAGAAATCTCCATTCAACCTCACCTGGTACGATAATGGACCTGTACTCTTGACAATGAACCCTGGAATCCATTTAGGTCCATAACTAAAATCATCACTGCATCTCCTCCAGAAAATCTCCCCCCCTTCTCGATCATGACATTCTTTTGCCTCACTGGGTCCCTCTACCTTAGCATGCACCAGATCCAGCGTGGATCTTAACAGGTGACAAACCCGTGGTAGACTGGGAGTTGAATAACACCCTTGACACTTTTGCTGCTATACTTCCATCTCCGGACTTTTTCATCATTGCTTTAAAAGTTTGACAGCCCTCTCAGCACAACCGCTTGAAGATGCATGGTATGGTGCTGATGTGATGTGTATGATGCCATTTTTTTCAAAACCCTTGAACTCTTCACGAAACATGAAGCATTATCGGATACAATAGTCTCTGGTAGTCCTTGGCTACTGAAACTCTTCTTCAAGCATTCAATGGTAATGAGGGAAGTGGTGTTTTGACTGGATAGGCATCCATCCATTTAGAATGAGCATCCATGATTATCAAAAGGTCCAACTTGGGCCACCAGAAATAACGATGCCCACATGACCTCAGTTCTGTTTTAAAACTGGATCCATTTGTTGGACTGGCCAGCCTTGCTGGACCCACTGGAACACTCTAGCCAGTTCTCTGGCAGACACCAGATGTCCTCCATCATCATGGTGTTTTCCGGCTTATAAACAAATTCATAAGCTCTCAATGTTACAGCCCATCTCTGAATGCGGGAGAAACCATGAACAGTGACAACAAAGGCTTATGATCGGTGCAAATAGTAAACCTCCTTCCGTAGAGGTATTTGTGAAACCATTTAATTCCAAACATTACAGCCAAACCCTCTTTATCTAGCTGGGAATAGTTTGACTCCGCTTGTGTTAAAGTTCATGACATGAACCCAATGGGTCTCTCTTGTCCATCTGGCATCCTGTGTGCCAACACAGCCCCTACCCCATAAGGTGAGGCATCACATGACAAAATTAAGTCCTTGTGACTATCGTGGTGCACCAAAACCTCTGAAGACTGCATTAGTTCCTTTGACTGTTCAAAAGCTCTGTCCTGTTCCTCTTGCCACAACCACTGAGCCTCCTTCCTTAATAGCTTATGTAAAGGAGCTAACAGTGTTGACAGATTTGGCAGGAACCTGTTATAATAGGCTTTCAGCTCTGTAACATTTGTGGGTGCTGGCGCCTGTTGAATGGCTTCCACCTTGTTTGGCAGGGGCTGTAGGCCCGATGCATCCACCTTGTAACCTAGGAACTCTGCTTCCTTTGCCAGGAAAGCACATTTACTCCTCTTCACTCTCAGACCTGCCAGCACCTCGCTGCCTCCAAATGCTCTCGAATGTTCCTACCCGTCAACAGAATGTCATCTAAATACACAGCTACCTTCGGAATTCCTGCCACCAGTCCCTCCATTATCCTCTGGAAAATAGCTGGACTCGAGGAAACCCCAAAGGGTAAATGATTGACTTGGAACAAACCTTGTGTGGGTAAGGTGACATAATGCTTTTGACCCTTCTTCCAGCACTACTTGTTGATATGCCTGACTGAGGTCCAGTTTACTAAACCTTTCACCTCCAAACACATCCTCCACCTTTGCAAAGGGTACTGCTCCAGCTTGAGACTTGGTTCACTGTTAGCTTATAATCACCACATACAGTACCATCTGGCTTTAATACAGGAACAACGCCCATTCCGCAAACTTTACTGGTTCAATTATACCTTGCTTAGTGAGTCGCTCCAACTCAAACTCAACTTTCTTCTTCATCGGGTTTGTAAAGCTGGTGGACCCCTCCAGGTCCCCATTTCCTCTTTGAAAACTTCTTCGTTGTTCTCCAGCACCTCTTGCAAGGTCATCCCCTGCTGTTCTATTTTATGGAGCTGTAGGCAGTCCAGGTCCAGCTCCTTTAACCACGCCCGGCCTAACAGGTTTGGTCCCTTACCTGCTACCACCATGACTGGCAACTTTTTTACTTGGTCTTTATATTTCACAGTCACTTTCACCATCCCCACTGTGGGAACTATTTCACCTGTATATGTTCTCAAAGTCACTGAACAGTCCTGCAGCGGGCCATAACTTCCCATACTCAGCCTTTGACAGAACTGTCACACTATACCCCGTATCCACTTCAAACTGCACCATTTTACCATTTACGTCCAACTGGGTTTTAATAGGATCAACTTTTTCCCACCTGGCCTCTTTCATGTTGAACATCGTAAACACTTCCTCTTCTGCCCTGGTTTGTTGATCTGTATCTTCACGCATGTGGTGTGCATACCTGTCTGTCCATTGTACTGCTCTTTTCCCCCTTTCTCGGCTGGTCCCATTTTGGCATTTTTCGCTTAAAATGACAGTTCACAGATGTTCACCTCCACACCTGTAACAAGCATACTGACCAGACTTCCCTTGTGGTTTATGCTCCATGACCACTTTATGTACTGGCAGAGGGGTAGCACTCCTGCTCCCACCCCTTCAATGGTTCTTGGTTGTAAATCACGAATGTCTTTATTCGCTGTCTCTATGGCCTGTGCTAACTTCAAGGCCTTTTCAAGCGACAAGTCAGGGGGCTCCGCTAATCTGCATTGTATGGTCATCTCATAATATGCCACATACGAGCCTATCTCGTAGCATTTCTGTCAGTCTGTCCTCATAATCACAATGTCAACACTGCAACATACTCCATTACCGTTTCATTGGCCCTTCTAGTCCTTGAATTTAACTTGAACCTCTGGACTATTGCACGGTTATAATGTGACTGAAGCAACTCTGTGAACGATTTGTCCCCGGTTTATCAGGACTCAATAAGTTCCTCATCAGACTGTACGCCTTGCTGCCCACCGAGCTCAGCAATATGGCTCGCCCTGCTTCCATTATCTGGTTTGCCTCAAAAATGTTCCAACACTTCACAATACTCCTCCCAGGTCTGTGTCTGACAGTCGATGCAACCAGTGACCCCAACATGGAACCAGACATCCATCCGACATGAACTGCACCCCAGGACTCGAGGCATCCCATCTCGCCAATATGTTATATCCTGGGAAAGAAGGAGACCACACGGTTTCTGGAGTTGTAAGGCCTTTCTTTATTAAGAGCCTCCAGGTGCTCACCCATGCTACATGCTCACACTTCTGCAAGTCATCCATACACCAGAACCAACAAGTTACCAGAGAATACAGAACCAACATTACATGTTGCAATCCCCACAGCGCCCCTGCAGTACAACAACAACATTACCAGCCCAAATACTACACCTAGAAAATGCAGCTGTGGCCAAGTGGAGGTGGGGTGTATAAGGGGTACTGTATCTCCCTTCATTTTTTTTCTCCATGATATTATCCCAAATCGTGGCAACTGTGCCCTTGGGGTACCCCCTTTTGAGTAACATGTGCCACAGTGTCTCCGATTCTTCCACAAAATGGTTGTGAGAGGAAACCATTCTGGCCACTCTAATATATTGGCCTATGATGATTCCTATTTTTTGACGGAGAGGGTGGTTGCTCTCAAAATGTAATAAGTTGTTGCTGTATGTGGATTTTCTGTAAATTTTACTAGCCCATTGTTCATTCTTTTTTGTTGGGCAAGGATTATTTTTATTTTCATTTTATATTTGAAAACTAGCAGATAACATAATATTTTTTATGAGTTTTAACTTATAACATGTTGTTGCTTTAAGGCATGCTTTTTTCTACAAGTGAGTGCATTGATGATGCAAACTGTCATGTGATTATAGGGAGAGGTATTTAAATTTGCTGTTTGCGCTTTTGTAACAGATTCTGATTAAGTATTTTTTTATAAGAAAGCGCACAATCTTGTCAATTTTGTTGTATTTTATTAAACTACTGGAAGCTCTTTTTGGCCTGCATTTTTCATTCCTGGACTATCTTGCTGGTGGTAGAATTTTGCTGGATTTGGTCTTTGTTATTTTGGTTAGACTCAATATTTTCCTGGACTGCAAGCTTAGTAACAACCTATGAAACTCTAAAAATGAGAAACTGACAGGCCCATTGATTGAAAGAATAAAAAAACAGGGTAGAGATAGAGAGTTGTTTTCTAAACTACAAAGAAAATGGGAAATTTAGACTAGATTCTGGTACCAGAATAAGCACTACATGAGCAGAAATGAAAGTATCTGATAAAATAAAACACTTACTTTATTATTGAGATAATGTTTTTTGCTGTTGTTCAGCTACATTTAGTTATATGTGCATTATTCACATAACCATTTTTTGCTATTACTGCACTCATTCAGTTAGATTTTTCTTACTGCAATGTTAATTCAAACCCCAAGTTCTTGCTGAGGTGGACATGCAATGTCAGTGGAAAACAGAAGTGACATCATACCATTTATTGGACAACAGTGGTTTTGCAATTACTCAAGCTTCTGCACTAACAGGAACTCTTCCTCAGAAGTTAATAATTTACTGATATTAGACACAGTATTTAAATATACATTTGTGCCTAGAAAGGGAAGTACATCATTTTCTTTCTTATTTGCTAAAAAATGATTTGAAAATGTCAGTGTGGAAAGAAAGTGTGTATTTTGGATGCTTAATATAACTACACTGCAGAGAAGGACACTGTGTGTGTGTGTGTGTGTGCGTGTGTGTGTGTGTGTGTGTGTGTGTGTGTGTGTGTGTGTGTGTGTGTGTGTGTGTGTGTGTGCGTGTGTGTGTGTGTGTGTGTGTGTGTGCGTGCGTGTGTGCGTGCGTGCGTGCGTGCATGCGTGCGTGCATGCGTGTGTGTGTGTGTGTGTGTGTGTGTGTGTGTGTGTGTGTGTGTGTGTGTGTGTGTGTAGACATAGAAATGCCATATTTGAATGGCCACCACAAGGCCACACACATACATTGTCTCTGCCTCATGCAACATCAGAAATGTGTATTCACATAGAAGGAACTACTTCTGGTGTTCATGGAGGTGCTTTTTGAAAATACGTCTGAATTTTTGGGCTTTGCTTGGCACACAGCGCTGTGGTAAACCAGGGCTAGGTAAGCTTGGAGAAATAACCAAACCATTACTTTCTGATAAGAAACTTAAAGACTGGAGGAAGAGGATTTTACCAATAGGTCTATCAAATTTTCAACGAATAGGAAACAATGTCACATTAGAATGCACAAAAAAGAATTCACCTCTTATATAGGGTTACCACCTGTCCCACTAATAGGAAACAATGTCACATTAGAATGCACAAAAAAAGAATTCACCTCTTATATAGGGTTACCACCTGTCCCACTTTGCGAGGGACAGTCCCTCTTTGGGCAGTTGTGTCCTGACAAAATATATTAACAATGGCAAATGTCCTGAGATTGTAGGACATAATTATGTCCCATATTTTATGTAATAGTGTAATAAAATAGTTATTTCTGTATCTAAAATACCTAAATGTTACACGAACCAGAATAAGCAACTAAATTGCTACAGGAATAAGTTTTTATTTAGGCAAAAAGGTAAAGTTCTATCCTTTGTACTGACCGTGGGTATGTGTCGGCCTATAAAATCTGATGTGTGTCCCGAAAATGTCCCACTTTGGCCATTTGAAAAGGTGGCAACCCTACTCTTATATAGTGGGAACAACATAGGAAAGGGGAGCTGAAATCATTTCAGTAGAGGCAAAGTAGAATTTGACTTAAGGAAAAATGATAGATTGTTACGTATGGACTTTCAAGTTGAACTAAACCAAATTATTACTAACAGAGAGAAATTTAGTGGTGGGGGGCATCACATTTTGCTCAATCTCTGAGCGTAATATACTTGTGCTACTTTTTAATTTCAATATTATTTGCTGCGTTCTTGCACTGTGTCCTATTTATAAATACTTTTGATGTTTTGCCTGTGAGTTTCTGCACTTCTCCTTGGTTTAGTGATTTGATTTGGTTATTTACTGGGCAACTTCATTTATTGTTTTTATATTAAGAAGATTTTGGTCTGCATTCTAGAGACAGTAGGGGGTAGCCAGGAAACTTATGAGCTGGGAAGCAGTGTTTGAACCCTCAAAGTGTGTGTTTATGTTTGGGAGTTAGTTTGTAAGTTTTCAGATTTTCTGTGCCTGTATAAAACTGCTCCTGAAATTTCCTCATCACTTATTTGTGTGAAGAACAACTAGTTTGCCCATGGAAGAGAGTACCCCCATGACCTTAGTCTTAAATAGTTTTGAGAGAGTACCCCATGCCCTCAGTCTTAAATGGCTTTGGGAGACTACCCCCATGACCTTAGTCTTAAATAGCTTTGGGAAAGAACCCCCATGACCTTAGTCTTAAATTGCTATGGGAGAGTACCCCCATAAACTTAGTCTTAAATAGCTAGGGGAGAGTACCCCCATGAACCTAGTCCTAAATAGCTTTGGAAGAGTACCCCATGCCCTCAGTCTTAAATAGCTTTGGGAGTGTACCCCCATGAAACTAGTCTTAAATAACTTTGGGAGAGCACTCCCATGACCTTAGTCTTAAATAGCTTTGGGAGAATACCCCCACAACCTTAGTCTTAAATAGCTTTGGGGATGTACCCCCATGACCTTAGTCTTAAATACCTTTGAGAGAGTACCCCCATGAACTTAGTCTTATTTATTTATTTACATTTGTTAACTGGGTAGTGTCCGAATGGGTTGAAAAAAAAAATGTTTTCAGCAAAGACCCAGGTAGAAAAGCTCCACAACCAAAACAACATTATTAAGGTACAAGCAGTAAACTTATTTTAAGTAGTACATTGCTAACAAAATATGTAAAAGAGCTTAACAAAAATATTATAGCAAAATAATAACAGAATACAATACAGACATGCATGTTACTATTATTATTATTATTTTTTTTACAATACATATGATGTACATAAGTCATGTAGCTTTACAAGGTGAGTGAGTCACTTCTGAAAGACCAAAATTGGTCATGTAGTTTTACAAGTTAAGTCATGGAAAGAAACAAAGATTAATAAAGATACGACAGATAGTGGGATAGCGCTATGTGGGATGAGCACTATTTGGGCTAACGTGTGAGATGAGTGGGAATAAATGGGAAGAATATTAGTTGGGAGCAATACAGTGGCATAGCCAGTTGTCATTTAAATAGTCTTTCAGGGTAGTGTTAAATGTGGACAGGTTGGGGTTTTTAGTTATCTGTTGAGGAAGGGTGTTCCAATCTTTGGCTATTTTATGGCAGTACAGGGATAGTTATAAGGCTGGGTTACTTTTAGCATTAGTTTGTTGGATGACCTGAGGAGTCTACAGTTCGTGTTTGGCTGGACTAGGTTTGAAAGAGCTGGGCACTCGGTAGGGTTGAATATGATTTTATGGGCAAGTCAAAGTTGTTGTAGTAATAATAGGTTGGGAAGTTCTAGCCAGCTGAGCTGTTGGAGAGAAATGCAGCAGTGTGCTGTGGGGTTGGTTAGTGACAAACTTAGCTGTTTTGTTATAGCCGGACTCTAGTTTATTAAGGTTGATTTTTGATAGATTAGTGAAGACCTCAGAGCAGTATAGGAGGGTGGATAGCATGTGGGATCTTGCAGTGGCCAGTCTAACCTGTTGTGTAAGGTAAGGTTTAACCCTGCATAGAGCGCCTAGTTTAGAGTGGATTTTTTTGATGGTCAGATAGATGTGTTTATCAAATTTTAGTGAGTCATCTATGGTTACCCCTAGCAGCTTGGTGTGATTGGTGCGTTTGATTTTTGCACCATTGTTAGATAGCATGGAGAGGGATTGGGTTCTGGGATTGGAAGATTTATTAGAGAAAATTATGAGCTTGGTCTTATTTGGATTTAGGATGAGCTGGTGGCTGGTAATGTCTTGGACTGATGGCTGCATTTTGTGTTGAAGTTCTTGTGGGGAGTGGGCTGAGCAGATAAGGGAGGAGTCATCTGCATATTGGATGATGATGGCATGTCGGGTGGCAGTATATAGGTTGTTGGTAAATATTATGAAGAGGAGGGGCCCAAGTATGGAGCCTTGTGGTACCCCTGTGGTGACTGGTAATAGTAGGGAGAGGCTCTTTGCCCATTTAGTGGCCTGTTGATGGTCAGATAGATAACTGTGAAACCATGTTAGAGGTGTGGTATTCAGATTGTTAGTGGCAAGTTTGTTGAGGAGCAGCTGATGGGACACTGTGTCAAAAGCTTTTGATATATCTAAGAAAATGGCTGAGACTAGTTGTCCTTCATTTTTGAGGTGGCAAATGGTCTCTGTAAAGGTTGTGAGGGTTGAGTTAGTATTGTGTTTAGGCCTGAAGCCATGCTGGGTGCTGGAGAGTAGGTTGTTGGTAGTGAGGGGATTCATGAGTTGCTGGTGGATACATTTCTCTAGAATTTTGGCAAGAGGGGACAGAATGGCGATGGGACGGTAGTTAGTTATATCTCTAGATGGGCCGCCCTTATGAAGTGATATGATAAGGGAGATTTTACATAATTTGGGAACGTACTGTTCAGAGACAGAGTGGTTTATTAGTAATGATATGGGGTAGGCAATAGTTTTAGGTATTCATTTGGAAGTTGGTTGGCAGCTAAGCTGCAGGGTTTTAATTTACAAAGGAGTTTTTTTATGTAGGAAGTTGGAATGGAGATAAAGGAGAAGGAGATTGTGTCGTTAGATGTAGGGGAGGAGACAGTGAGTGGTGGGATTGTTTTCTTGTCTAGGAGAGAATGATAGAGTTAATGAAGTGAGAATTGAATTGTGAGGCTAAGGGCACAGAGGAGTTAATAGTTAGGAGGAACAGGGGTAGGGGTTTTACTGGTGTTAATGAACTGGTTGATATCCTGCCAGAATTTTTGTGGATTGTGCTGGTATTTTTGTTGGCAGGTGAAGTAACAGGTTCTTTTATATTTGATGAGTTTTTCTTAGCATGGTTTCTAAGCTGTTTGTAAAGGGTGAGATTGTTGTTATTTTTGGTCATATGATATACTGGCCAGGCCTTATCTTTTTGTTTCATTAGTTGTTTTGTTTTTTACAAAGCCATGGTACCTGTTTGTTTTTTTGGCAAATTTTTCTGAGAGGGGGCAAGATTATTTAATATTTCAAGGAATTTGTTATTGAAGTATTCTACAGCAAGATCTAGTTGCATTTTTTTTAATGGGGAACAATCACAGTTTTGTGGTAGTCAATTAAAATCAGAGGAGAAATATTTTTTGCTACAGTTGTATTTGTATGAGATGCTATGGGAGAGTACCCCCATGACCTTAGTCTTAAATACCTTTGGGAGAGTACCCCCATGAACTTAGTCTTAAATAGCTTTGGAAGAGTACCCCCATGATCCTTGTCTTAAATAGCTATGGAAGAGTACCTCGACGAACCTAGTTTTAAATATCTTTGGGAGAGTACACCCATGACTCTAGTCTTAAATAGCTATGCTAGAGTACCCCAATGACCTTAGTCTTAAATAGCTTTGGGAGAGTATCCCCATGACAATAGTCTTAAATAGCTATGGGAGAGTACCCCCATGACCTTAGAATAGCTTTGGAAGAATATCCCCATAACTCTAGTCTTTAAAAGCTTTGAGGGAGTACCCCCATGATCTTAGTCTTAAATAGCTTTGGGAGAGTACCCCATGAACCTAGTCTTAAAAAGCTTTGGGAGAGTATCCCCACAACAATAGTCTTAAATAGCTTTGGGAGAGTACCCCATGCCCTCAGTGTTAAATAGCTTTGGGAGAGTACCCCCATGACCCTAGTCTTAAATAGCTATGGGACAGTACCCCCATGACCCTAGTCTTAAATAGCTATGGAAGAGTACCCAATGACCTTAGTCTTAAATAGCTTTGGGAGAGTACCCCTATGAACCTAGTCTTAGATAGCTTTGGGGGACTACCCCCATGACCTTAGTCTTAAATAGCTTTGATTGCAGTCTATACTCTTACAGTAACCAAGCTAGCCAGCTATAAACCCCTCTTATACCACCCCCTTGTAGATTACGTAATAAGGATCTGTAACCATGGAGATGCACTTTCCTACTAACTCTGCAGCCAACTTGAAGGATACAGGCACCCTGAGGCAATGTAGCCATTCTCTCATGTTTACTGACAATCACTTCATTCTTAAGCAAACAAATATAGTATGTGAGAGATGTAGTTATGCAATATCACTGGAGGCAAGCCTCTTGCATGCAATCACTTATAATACCAAGCAGGTTGTCAGAAACACATACACCACACACATGCACACCACATATAGTATGGAATAAATACATAGAGCCACATACACTGAGGCTCTTTAAAGTAATCTGCCTAAACCACAAGGACCTCCCAGATGATGCACTCATAAAACCTTTCCTCAGCATCCCCAAGAGCACTCAAACAAAACAACACCTGCCATGACAAATACAGCCACATCTCATGGTGTCTGAACTTCTCAGCCTATAAGGCATACCAGCATGCAGCCCAATATTTTGATGATGTAACTACACTGTGAAATATACAGATGTCTCGCTCCCCAGGTTAAATAAGGAGAGGCCCAAAGTCAGTTGCCTATCAGGCACCAAGACCCACCAGACCACAAACACACACACACACACACACACACACACACACACACACACACACACACACACACACACACACACACACACACACACACACACACACACAGACACACACACACACACTCGGGTATACCAGTATATCTCAGGCATAGTCTATATGGGTGTAAATGACCCAGGGTGTACTTCCCTGGACTAAACGTTGAGAGACATGATGGAGCTCTCAGACTATGTGTCGCAGGCAGGTATGATCCTAGCACTGAGTAGCATTCAACCTTCTCCAAGGATGGTGCCACAATATGAACAGAAAATAAATCACTTTTAATAATTGGTTTAGCTTGTGGTGCCATTTAAATGGGGTATGATGTTTGGCAGCCTAGGAGGATATGCTGACAGACTACTATACTTTGCCAGGGATGGCCTGTACCTAGCCTCTCTGGGCTTTTGAATATTAGCTAAAACCTTGTGCACCACCATAGTACCTAACTTTAGGCATTGCCAACTTGCTAAACTTTTTGACATAGCAAAACCATCTCAGGAAAATCTGAATGTGTTACTGCTCAATTCTAGGAGTGCAAATAAGCAACTCCACTACCTGCAAGTTCTGCTTACCCTGAAGAATGTTGACATTTGTACAGTTTGTACAGTTACTCAGACATGGTTTAGAGCAATGAAAAGCATGTCAACATTGCAGGGCTTTAATGCCTTCCACACATTTAGACCAGCTACTGCACAGGAAGGAACAAAAACAGAAAGAAATAAGCAGGTTAAGAGATTCCAAGATTTTTTTTAACAGAAACGCTCTATACTAGATAGTCCATAGGTGCACTAGGTGGAAATAGCATCCTTGACCAGGTCCTCGCAGACATGAGAGAACATTGCACCCCTCATTAGTCAGGTCAGATCATAAAGCTGTCTCCTTTGAAATAAAAATTAAATCCAGGACCCCAGCAAACCTTGGTACTTTTGACTTATTCTAAGAAAACTTCCTATTAGAAAGTGACACCATGACTAAATTATAGGAACCCCAAAACCTTGAAAACACCATTGCATATGTAGAATTATTCACAGAAACCCTGAACAATCATATTAATGGCTGTATAGAGGCAGCTGTCTTACACAGTAAAAGCACACAGCAAACTCAAAAAGTAAGCCATCCTGGTGGAATTCTAACATTAGTAGGCTGTAGCTGTATAACAACAGAAAGAAACCATGAGAAAAATTAGGAAGTGAAATGCACAGGGCAAAAACTCCATAATCAAGCTAAACACACACCTCAGGTGGATAATCAAGTCTACCAAAGCTAGGTTTGAGGTAAAATGGCCTCACAATCTAAGGGCAATCACAAGGATTTCTTCAGCCATGCTCATAACATAAAAAGCAATACACACAAATGTGGCAAACTAATTGTAAATGAAGCCACCTATACTGAGCTGAAAGATATAGAAAATCTACTGGCTAACAGATTTCGTTCCAGTTTTACCCCCTCTTCCCCCAAGCACACCTCAGGAAATACTCTCACTCATAGCTCACCCCAACAATCCCTAGAGAACAGGTCGCTAATTCATTGTTCAAGACCAAGAACCAGTGTTGGTATCTTAAAGGCTGCTGAGAGGTGATCAGTGGACTCCCAATATTAGCCCAAGATGCCTCCTTAAGTAGCATGAAACCTGACTTACCTGTCCACTAGAATCACTATTTAATCATAGTCATCTCTTTGCACAAGGGGTGGGACATCTACAGTCCCAGAAAACTACAGATCCGTAAGTCATACTGGTCTCATATGTAAAGTCATGGAAAGACATCATGGAAATAAACAACAACAGAGACAACCTTCAGTCACTGGATCCAACTCAGTTTGGTTTTGTCAAGGGCAGCCCATGCCTACTCAGCCTGGTGGACTTCTTTAAGAAGGTCAGCAAATCAGTGTCTAAAGGAAAAAAGCAGTGCAGATTTCCTACCGTGACCTGGCCAATTCTTTTGACACAATACCCCACCTGGGTTTTGTTGGAAAACTCATGAATTAGGCATAAATCCCTATGTCACACACTGGATAGCCAGACTGCTTCTACCAGCTAAAAATAAATATCCATCCTAGAAAAGTTAAAAACACTCATCCAAAGAAGGTCCATTTCTGTATGAAATCTACGTCACAGAAAGACAATGTGACGGTAAGGACTTCATGGTAAGAATCTAACTCATAGTAGTTTGGCTAGTTGTAGCAAATTATTGAATAAAATGGGACTACAATTCATAGCAATGGTAAATTTAAAGGGTGGTTAAACGAATACTTTTCCTTTACATGTGAGATCATACAGAATACAGACACCTCTCCTTTAAAATCTGTGATTCGTACATTTGAAAGGCAACTGTTGAAAATATGTATGTTACAGACAGAGAACAGTTACTTTAAAGAATGTATTAAACAAAGGCAAATAACTAAAGGTTTGATACTTTTTAAATTTCCCTTTGGTGTTTCTAAGGGATCTACTGAATATTTTCTTTTAACTGAAATGTTTGATAGACATGGTATAGAATTACTGGAATTCATTATAAAATGTAATGTTTGTAGTGTCGATATATTATTAGATGAAGTTTCTGTGTTAAAATAATTTTTTTTATAGGATTTGCTTTTTGATTTTTATAAGAATACTTATGATAACATATTTAGGAAAGCTGAAAAACACACTATTAACATTAGGAATAGAAAGTTTAAGAAGTTGGCAAGAGATGACAGAAGATATATTGAAAGGATAGTATACCCCCTTAAGGCTACCAAAGATTATTATGGTTTTTGTATTTCCAGTTGGATCTCACTTTTTGGTAAGATTACGTGAACCTGTTATTGATGGTTTCTTGGTTGCTGACAGAGTTGCATGGCATTCATACCCATTCGTTTGATGACTGATGGCAAATATACCTTCAATCAGTTGGAGTATTTGTTCCAGTGAAATGGTAGATGGGTATTCCTGGGATAGACAAAACCCTGTGGCTCACTGACTCCTGCCTGGGAATTCCTATCAACCCTTTATTCCTCTGTGAGCGTCACTTGGCATGGATCAACCCAGCTTGCTATCCTGTTGGGGGGGGGGCTACCATCACACTTTGTTAGCATCCACCCTTGGCAATTATTCTGTATCAACATTCACCAGCTCCCAAGAGGACATGCATGCCTCTACATGCCAAATTCTTTTCAGCTGCAAAGTGCAAATGCAGTATAGAAGCACAGGCTCGACCAGTTCAGAATTCCAGTAGGGGAATATCAGACATAGCCACCTCCCTCCTTACAGGACACATGAGCTGAGGACACCAGAAGGCTTGACTAAAAAGGTTGTGAGCAGAACATATAACACAAAAGCAAAAGAAAGTCACAGCCTAAGAAGTTAAAACATGACTGTGAAAATAAATAGATTAGAACTTTAGAATGGGAGAAAATGTGTGGGAATATGTCTGACACCTAGACATGTTACAAAAATCAAGAGAAGTACAAATATTTGCAAAGCAATGCTTGCAGAAATTCTTTTACACCCCAGACACACCACTTCATAAAATCTTCCCAATAATGCATAATATTTGTTGGAGGGCTTTTTTGCCCCCATTGTCTGCCAGCCATCAGATCCTGTCTCAGCCAGTCAGCCTCTTCATTTCCTACCAGGTGACGGCCAACTGAGAGGAGGTAATCATTCAGGTGGCCATAGTTGTTTACATTTCTTCCATTTTTTTCCTGGCCCATGGCTAAGCATGCACCTGGCAATCTACCAGACAGGTGTAAGGGGCTGTTTCTGGAGTATGATATTCACTTCTATAAGGGGTCTTGCCTCAAAGCAGCCCTGTTCCTCCCCATGCAGCACAAGCAGTGTTGTTGCTGATCTCCATCAGTGAAACTACACTACTCTGTGTGCCTCCAAGTGCAAGGAAACTAGTTCTCCCCTGATAGTGAGTTTAGCAGGCCGTGACCCTTCACTCCTCCTCCTCTATGACTGGCTCCTCCAGTGCTGGGGCTGCTAACTTAACCCTCAGTCACCTAGGTCACAGCCAAGGCTTTCTCTGTCTGCACCACGTAACCAGGCTACTTGCTGGAGATATATAAGAGGAGAACATGGAAACTGGGATATTGTATTCTAGTCATGCTCTAAGCTGGAGACGTGAGCTACAAAAAGTGGCAAAAGAGTTTATTTCATTGTTGGATTTAGCTGTCACAGAACATGTTTATGCTTAGTTATGATTGGAGCCACAACATAAACAATCAACAGAGAACAATAATGATTGTGATACTACTGTTATTAAAGGAAGCAATAAATAAAAAATGGAAGTCTAGGACTGTCCCAGAACTGCAAGGCAACGTTTCAGATCTGGAGAGTATAAAAAAATGACTAGGAAATCTTGACAAATACACTAGCAAGTGGCTTCCCTGGTTACAGACAGGAACACACAGATATAGCAAACCCTGATAACTATAAATCAAGAAGATAAAGCCAGCAGGTTGATACAGAATGAATAATTAATGAAATGGAGATAATGAAACTACCCATAATTATTAGTTTACTACTTTTTAGGGAGTATATTTAATGTTTCGTGTGTGTTCATGAATGTGTTTTAGAGGCTAATACCTTTAAGTGGATTGACAATTAACACCTATGTGATTAAGAGTGTTATATAAGTTGGGTCAGCTGTTGATTCTTTGAATTTGCCTTATTCTGATGAAGTTTTTTTATTTTAGAAAACAAAAGAGCTCAATAAAGACCATTTGTGGATCGTGGTCTGCTTCTTCCAATACTTTTTTTACTTAGTTTGCTGCTTTGTTCATCTGTTTTTGAGTGGTGCTGCTATGGAAGGAGCTGAGTCCAGTGAACCATCTACTATTGCAATGCTAGCATTGTCACTACAAACTTTAAATGCAACTGTGGGGAATTTGGTTCTCCTGATGGGTAAACTGATCCAACAACCTTCACAAACTTTGCCTTTACATTCTGGCAGACTGAACGACCATTATGAGGAAGAAGAAATAGGTGTAAGTGGTATTACACCAGCACAACGGCAACAGGAAAGAATATCGCAATCTATCCAATCGGGTGAAGTCAATTTGCATATGACTTCAAATCCCGATAACAGGCGGGCTGCCACTTCCTATAATGGAAGAGATACTTCAAATCAGTGGCTTGAGAGTGAACGAGAATGGTGTCCTGTTTCTGGTCAACACAATCCTGAAGGTAATGGGTCGTTGAACAACCAGCTTAAACAATTTGAAGGATGCGTTTTAGAGTTTTGAAAACTACAACTTGAAAATACTTACTTAAGGGAATGTAAACGAAGAGAGGAAATTCCAAAGGGGCTCCGTATGTGGAGGTATCCAACGGGGTTAGTGAAAGTCTCTTTACTTCATGTCGAACTAATTGAGTTATTTAATAAGCATGGTTGTGAACTGTTAGACTGTATAATTAGAGACAATGAAAGAAAGTTACTTGAAGTATCTGCTAAAGTAAAGAGACTTGATGATGGCATACACTCAGACCTACTGTTTGAACTTAAACAAAATGATTATTTTGACATTTTTAAATGTGTTGACTGTAACATAAATGATCTTAAACACAAGAAAGACACCAAATTGAAAAGAGAAGAAAATGATTATGCTCAGCGTAAAGCTTATCCCCCACCCACTTTGGGACAGAATAGGCAAAGAATATATGCTAACAATTTTGTAGATGAAATTTTTTTGGTCCCAAATGATACCAGGGTGATAGTAACAATGAATTTCACCCTGACCCTTTAGAGTATCCCCCTCTGAGGAGGTCCGAGAAACTGAGGAATCAGAGAGGGGGCACAAGCTATCACAACTGGAATTACAGGGGGAGGGGAGGGGGAAAACATATTAAATGCTTTGAATATTTTTATGTCACCTGTTTCAATTATTGAAGTAAATCCTGTATGTTACGAAGCCTTGAATGATGGAATAATGTTCACTTACAATATTCTAAGAAACACCTGTGGAGAAGTATCTATAACTACACTGACCACACCTTTGATAAGAAGTTAGCTGATGTTTTTGACAAAGGTCTTTCCTTTGTCCTAAGCAGAGATGCAGTCCTGGATGATGTGTTAATTAACTTGAAGCTTTATACATGGAAGTTAAACCTACAATTTTTGTTTAAAGGGATGTCTTTTACCTCCATACACCATGAAATGTGTAAAAAAACTAAGTTTATTTAACCCCCCTTTGAACCCTGTAGTACAGACATTCTTGAGAATGTGTGAATATGATATACGTAAGCTGTTCATGAATAAGAGGAAGCATTCGGTTACGGAATACAATTTACATATAAACGAGTGTAAACTAGTAAATGAGGTCTGTAACAACAGGACAATTAGAGTAATGAAACCTGATAAAGGGGGTGGGTTGGTTATCATGAACACTAATGCTTATATACTTGGTTGAAACCTTCTACTCATGACCTAGAAATAACCCCACCTGGATACAACATCCTAAGATGCGACCGCACATCCAAAAAGGGTGGAGGTGTAGCCATCTTGTATAAATCTGAACTTCTCGTTTCATCCTATAATGTGTTACTACCCTCAAATACCAATGCAGAAACCCTTACCATCAAACTCCAAATTAATAACTCTAAATCTATCTATATAATCTGCTCCTACATTCCTCCAGGAAATAATATTAGCACTCTTGAAAACATTCTTAGTAGCCTTTCCACCCTCCTACCTCAAGAAACTATTGTACTAGGTGACTTTAACTTAGACTGGACCACATGTAGCTCCCCCCAATCCTAACACCCACATAAATCTATATGGTTTCACTCAAATAATAAACACCCCCACAAGGATCCACAAACCTAGTAATAAGGAAACTACTCTTGACTGGATCCTTATAAACAGTCACCCTGAAACTTATACAGCAGGAACTCTCCCAGATGACATTAGTGACCATGTTCTAACCTACATAACAAAACAAAAGGTATACAGCCCTAATAATAACAATTTTTTCACCTACCATTCTAAAAAACACTTCCAAGCCGAGAGCTTTCAAAATAAGCTAAAAGCCTGTAACTGCTCACCTCTAAAGCAACTTAAGCTGGATGAAGCAGTTTCTTACTTTAATACTAAATTCCTTCAAATCCTAAATAGCTATGCCCCCCTCCACTCTTCCCGAGTTAGGACCAAAATAGCCCCATGGCTCACAAAACAAACCAGAGAAAAAATGTTCCTACGGAACAAAATATGGGCCAAATGGAGAGCCTCTAAGAGCTCCGCAGACCACCTATACTTTAAACAGTTAAGAAATGCAACCAAAAAGGGCATTATCTTAGACAAGAAAAACTATTATTCCC
Organism: Protopterus annectens; assembly: GCF_019279795.1. Taxonomy (NCBI): domain Eukaryota; kingdom Metazoa; phylum Chordata; order Ceratodontiformes; family Protopteridae; genus Protopterus; species Protopterus annectens. The sequence goes on from NC_056728.1 coordinate 859,439,740, forward strand.
ACCTTCAACAATCACACTGTAAAAACCCTCAAAAGTTTTGGTCAGGCATTAATAAACTTCTCAAACCAGGACAGGCTAGAACTCCAACCCCATACTCTATTCTCCATAATAGTCCTATGCAAATAGCCAATGCCTTTAACAATTACTTCACTGAAGCTATTCAAACTCTAGCAAAAACATTAGTGCCCATTACCCCCTCTCCTTTACAATATACAAACAGTTCACTTCCCTCCTTCCATATACAACCTGTGCCAACATCCTTTATCTGCAAACTCCTTCAAAAACTCAAACCTTGCACCCCTTCTGCTGACCGCCTGCCAGCAGAATACCTTCAAATAGCTGCCAAAGCCATAGCATATCCCATATCCATCCTTATAAACAGAACAATCTCAGAAGGTACCATCCCTTCCACATGGAAAGTCTCCCATATTATCCCCTTGCATAAAGGAGGTAAATCCACTGATATCTCCAACTTCCGACCAATTGCACTACTCTCTCCACTGGCCAAAATAATGGAAAAATGTATTCACCATCAACTACTTCAACACCTGCTCCACAATAATTTACTTGCCAACTGCCAGCACGGCTTTAGGCCCTTTCATAGCACTACTACTGCCCTGCTAACTTTTACTGACTGTATAAACAGGAATCGAACAATAACTCTCTCTCATCCACTCTATTTATTGACCTATAAAAAGCCTTTGATATGGTCAACCATAACTTACTTATCAGTGTGTTAAAAGCCCAATCTCTTGACCCACAAGCAATTATTTGTTTTAAATCCTATCTAGAAAATAGACAACAAGCAGTGCTCTGGAACAATAATCTTTCCACACCCCTCCCCGTGAACATTGGAGTCCCTCAAGGCTCTTTCCTAGGCCCTCTTCTTTTTTCCATTTTTATTAACGATCTCCATACTGTTTTTCCTCAAGCCACCTGTATACAATACACTGATGACTCTACTTTAATCTGTACTGCTAAGTCATCAACCTCTCTCCAGACCCTTACTCAAACTGTATTTAACTCTGTTGAAAAGTGGTTCACCCATCATTGCCTCCTCCTTAACCCCAAAAAAACTAAATTATTACTTTTTACTCCCACCCACAAATCTCCACAGATCCACTTCACAATTACCTCTAATAATGGAACTTGTATTTCCCCTGATCCCACTGCACATCTCTTGGGCATAACCATTGATCATAACCTCAGCTATGATGACCATATCAACAATACTATAAAAACTGTCAATAAAAAATTAGGCTCCCTGTATAGAATCAAACCCTTCCTCACACCACTAGCTAGAAACACCATTGCCCAGACACACCTCACTTCTACCCTATTCTATGCTTCTGCCATATATACCAATCTATCAAAGCATAATCTTACCAACCTTGAAACTAGCTATAATAATATAGTCAGATTTGCCAATGGCTCCCCTTATACAACCCACCACTGTCTCAACCTTAAACAACTCGGATGGCCAGAATTACAAAACCAACTACTATATAATCAACTTGTGATCACACAAAAAATCCTTTACCACCCTACTAATACCCCTATCCTCTCTAACCTGATCTCCCCATATAAAAATCTTACAACACTACGCTCAGCTAATAAGCTACTGATTGCCAACATTAAATCTAATAACAAAGCTGGGGACTCACTCTTTACCAGTGTTGTGGGCAGAATCTGGAACAAGCTTCCTAGAACACTCACATCTCTCTCATCTACACCACTCTTCAAGAATCATCTCAGAGAACATCTAAAAATACACTGGCTTTGTCCCTGCTCTAAGCCTGACTGAATCATACTTATCCTCTTATTTCTCTTCTTGCTATACCCCTTCCTCCTGGGCTATGGCCCCTCTGCACCATTAATCAATAGAAGATAACTTTATACTAGTACGTGTGTTTTCCTGCCTTTTCTCTTTCTCCCCCTTTCACTTAATGAATAATAATTTTCAAATATTGTGTAAACTTGTGCTTGACTGTACCTGAAACCTACTAACGACTTTGTACTTGATTGTTTCTTAAACCTATGCCAAGACTCTGTACTATTGTTCACAAAATAACTTTTATTTGTTTTCCAACCATTTTTTGCTCTCTAATGTATTGGAATCTAGCCATTTTTTAATTTTGTATTCTGTAATTTACTTATGCTTGGAGCTTTTCTCCTCTGGCCTCTACTGAAAATGGACATGTATCCAGCTAGACTTGCCTGGTCAACAAATATAAAATAAATAAATAAATAACTAATACAGAAAAAATGTTTGGTATACTGTATACTGATGTATACTGTGAGATAAGTTTGAATGAGAAAAATATTTTGTATAGGAAGGTGGACATAATTCTAGATGAATTATTATTAAACAGAGAAATTATTTTAAATGAGTTTAATTTTATGGAGGTTAAGTCCCCAAAAATTCCTACCATTTGTGGTATACCAAAGTTACATAAGGACATTGCAAACCTACCCCTTAGGCCTACTGTTGATGCAAAGGCATCAAAAACATACTTTATTGCAAAATGTATAGATACACAGCTAAAATCAGTACTCAGTGACTGTGGATGGATTATTAAGGACTCCTGAGACCTATTAAAGAAAATTAATCAGAATTTGTATGATGATGCCCTCACTTTTGTGACAATTGATGTTAGAGATCTGTTTTCCGTAATCCCACATGATATGGGAGTAGAATGGTTTTATTTATTTCTATGTCGACATTGCAACATTAGACATGAGCTTATTAGGACTATTAGAGCTTTAATGGAACTTGTTTTAGACACCAACATCATTGTCTTTGAAGCACAGCTTTTTAAGCAATGCAAGGGCGTAGCAATGGGGCCATATGTGCTCCTATATTTGCCAACATCGTCCTGGCCTTTTGGGAACTAGAATTTATTTTTAACAGCCAGTATGCCCAATATTGGAAATATTATGGTAGGTACCTGGATGATATTATTATTTTTTGGCATGGTAACAATGAAGAGCTTAACAACTTCTTATCCTACATAAAGCATAGTACAGATTTCTTAGATTTTTACCCATACTACAGGGAATGATGAGAGAAACTATTTGGATATCACAATTAAGAAAAATGTGGAGAAAAAAGATTTTAGTACTACAATTTTTAGGAAATCCACCTATTCTAATGCCCTCCTACATTTTAACAGTTTTCATCCCTTACACCAGAAAAAGTCATTAGTAAAGGGCTAGGCTGTTTGTCTTAACCATATGGTTTATGAATGGGATAATTTTATTTATCAAATTGAAGTATTGAAGGGCATGCTTTTACATGGAGGGTACCCTGAAGTCTTCCTGGATCAATTTTTACAAGAAGTAATAGATAAAAGAAAAAGAGGGCACCTTTTCCCTTTACTTGGAAAATGTATTTCTCAAAATGAAAGTACTTTTAAGGCTTCCAAGGCTGAAATTGATTTTAAGAGATCAGCTATCTTTAAGTATAATAAGGCAATTTAGTGATATCACCCAGATTATTCAACATAATTGAAATTTATTTTACACTAGCCAAGATTACATTGAAATTGTGGGGAAGGCTCCAAATATTGTATATCAGAAGGATACTACCTTTAAGAATATGTTAGAGAGAAATCTGAACATTAATTCAGGGGTGGGGGGTATGTCAAAATGTGTTTTTTGTCTTCAATGTAAATATATTATGGAGGGCATGGAGATTGTTATCCCAAACTACGGTAAATATTTCTACAAAAAGAAGTTTTGTTGTAGTAGTAAATCTTTAGTGTATCTTGCTCTCTGCCAGTCATGTCCAAGTTTTTATATTGGCAAGACTATTCATGCCCTTAGAAGTAGGATATATCAGCACTATTACGACATTAAAAAGCAGGATTTGAAAAATGCTTTGGCTGTGCATGTTTACAATAACAAGGGTCACACTTTTAAATTTACAGTGTTAGAACAGATAAAAATGGGGGACAGAGGGGGTCCAGTCAACGATTTCTTAGAGTTGTATGAATTAAGATGGCAGATGAGGACCAATGCCACCGAGCAACCAGGTCTCAATAGCAATATTTCTATTAGCTCTATACTTAGATTGAGGGCAGAGGGCTATATGTAAACAATATACAGTTATTTTGTGCTAGTTATTTTAAGTATAGCTATAGGAATTTTACAAAGTGTTTATATTTACACACAGTCTTTTAACAATTTGTATGTAATTTTATGTGTTGTCTATTTTTATTAATATTTATTAATAATGAAACAATTTTATATTGTAGATGTTACTTTTTAGGGAGTATATTTAATGTTTCGTGTGTGTTCATGAATGTGTTTTAGAGGCTTATACCTTTAAGTGGATTGACAATTAACACCTATGTGATTAAGAGTGTTATATAAGTTGGATCAGCTGTTGATTCTTTGTATTTGCCTTATTCTGATGAAGTTTTTTTATTTTAGAAAACGAAAGCATTCAATAAAGACCGTTTGTGGATCGTGGTCTGCTTCTTCCAATACTTTTTTACATAATCATTAATTGTATTTAAATGATTCATAAGATCTGGAAGTAAACATATTAAGAATAACATTTACTTAAAAAATATTTGCATTGCATGGAGCACTGTAATTTCACTTTGATGTCATGAAAACTGCATGCTTGTTCAACACCTTTCTGGCATCAGAAAGGTGCTTAACAAGCATTTGTTAAGCACCACTAGGCACTGTTGGGCCTTGCGCTAGGGATGAACAAGGCAATACTGACAGGTAAAGAGCAGCAGCAGAAGTCAAAACATCTTTTGAAAGCTGCTAGAACTTTGGTGCATCACACTTATAAACAAAAAGTAGGAAGAACAAAGTGTCGATCAGCTTATAAAGCTCTTTGTTCTTGAAACACTTTCTTTCTGTCTGCGGTTTGCTTGACAATGCTCAAGTATTTTATCGGCTTTTAAAGGCTTTGAAAGGTGTTAAAACACTTCATGCTGCTACATTTTATTTCTGTAACTGACAGTACACAAAGCAGATAAATTTCCATGTACTATAAAGAATTATGACCGGGTCTCACCAATCATAACAATGATATTATGTGTTTCTGACATAGATAATCAAGATTTACCTCTCAAGCTCCTCTCTTGAGGTGAGTCTAGACATCCATGACTCAGACACATAACTTTTTTTTACTAAACATTCATTACTATGAATGGACATTTTCTGAAAATAGGTAAGTGTGGAAATGTGATGTGTGTGTGTGTGTGTGTGTGTGTGTGTGTGTGTGTGTGTGTGTGTGTGTGTGTGTGTGTGTGTGTGTGTGTGTGTGTGTGTGTGTGTGTGTATGTTAGGCTTAGTGTAAGGGTTAAATAGGAGGTTATCTTCAGTGTGTGCATGAGTGTATGTGGGTTAGTGTTAGAGTAATGGTTAAGTAAGGTGATAGACCTAATGTGGGGAGTCTATGTTGGTATAGATGTGTGTGTGTGTGTGTGTGTGTGTGTGTGTGTGTGTGTGTGTGTGTGTGTGTGTGTGTGTGTGTGTGTGTGTGTGTGTGTGTGTGAGCCTGTCTTGTGTAGTGGTAGTGTTACAGAAAGTGTTTTTTAAAGGTAAGGCATATAGTTAGGGTTGGGGCAGTGTTAGGGTTAGGGTTAGGACTAAAGCTAGTACACATTACTAGGCTGGTACAGGGGGGTTGTCCCTAAATAAGAAATGATTTTGGTGTAAAGAGCGTAAAAATAATTTGTTTCCTTTTGCAATATGTTATAGGTTCTGTGTTACGGGTTTTCAGTAATATATATGTTTGATTTGTTTGTTGCCAACTTTTGCATTCAGCGTTTAAACAGACTGATCATTCATAATATAATCAATTGGTGATCTGATCCTAATCCTCTTTGTTTTGGTCTGACATATTGGCATAACAAGAACATTAACTATTAACAGAAATGGTTCTGTTGTTCAAAAAAATCAGTAAAGTAAATATCGTTTAATAAAAGAGTAAAAAAATGTGCATTTTATTCCATTTAAGTGAAACATCCTTACCTTCTTGGAAAAAAAACAGATACACTAATAGCAGTCGCACAGACCTAGTTGATCCACTTGGGCCATTAAGACTATAAATTTGGTTGCACTGACAATAATGTTAAACACATTATTCTGCTATTGAGTTATTTTCACTATTTTGCACTTTAACAGTAATAAATCTCAGACGTGTACATATTCTGTCATATTTATGTTAACCTTAAAATGCCGCAGTGTTTTGATACAATGTGCAACACCTCAACAGATTTATTTTTTGTAAATGGAGCCTTTCCTGCACATTTTTAAGACTATATGGCTTTGATGATGCAGTGTTTCATGTTCTAACCTTCTTGCAGATAACTGAGTGCAGCTCGCTTACTTAAAGTCTAGAAAATACTAAAATAAGCTGCATGTTTGAATCAGGAACTTTGCTTCTTAAGTAAGCAGTGTCTTTACTGGAGAGTCTGTCTTGATTGCAAAAATCTCTAGGGCTCAGAAAAGCCATGTTCTCATTTCCACAAACGACTGCCATGTCTTGTGCTTCACAAGTTACCTCTTACTTTAATGAGTCAAGATTGTGAAGGTGAAAAATCAGAGGAAGACAGAGCATTTGCATATGGGCACTATGTTAAATTTACCATAACTCTAAAATTAAACATTGGATACTTGCATTTACCACATAAAGTAAAATATAGCATTCAGATGATCTAAAAGGCTTATGGCAGGGAACTTATGCAGGCTGTATAGTTTAAAATAATTTAAAAACTCTTTCTCAGAACATTCCAATGAATCTTGCAGGATTGAGACCTAACCATTCATAATCCACTTCAACAACTGCTCTACAATACAGGGCTGACTTTTAACCCTGTTAATTAGTACATGTTTTTGCTGGGATTAAATGAAATGTTTGATTGCAAGGTCTCCTGCTCTCTTTTGGTGAGTACTGACTAAAAATACCTATTTGCTTTTTCTAATAGTTCTTTCTCACTCTACACACCTTCTCCTCCTCTCCTTTTAATTTATTATTTTTTGTATGCCTTCCTTATTTCTTTTGTGCATGCTAATATACAGTGGATATAAAAATTGTACACACCCATGTTAAAATGCCAGGTTTTTGTGATATAAAAAATGAGACCACAAAACGTCATTTCAAAACTTTTCCCACCTTTAATGTGACCTATAACCTGTACAATTCAATTAAAAAACAAATGTACAATAAGCTGGTTGCGTTAGTGTGCACACCCTTAAACTAATACTTTGTTGAAATACCTTTTGATTTAATTACAGCATTCATTTTTCTTGGGTACACATTGGCCATCAGTTAAAGAGACTTGGATTAACCCCAACTAAAGTACAGCTGTCCTAGTAGGATTTTCCTGACATTTACTCTACTGACTGCTACAGCAAAAGCCATGGTTTGCAGAGAGCTTACAAAGGATCAAAGGGAGCTTATTGTTGAAAGATATTAGTCAGGAGAAGGGCACAAAAAAATTTCCACAGCATTGGCTATACCATGGAACACAGTGAAGGCAGTCATCAAAAAGTGGAGAAAATATGGGACAACAGTGACATTGCAAAGAACTGGATGTCCCTCCAAAACTGATGAAAAGACAAGACGAAAACTGGTCAGAGAGGCTGCCAAGAGACCTATCTCCCGTATTCTCCATATGTCTGGACTATGGGGTAGGGTTGCAAGATGGAAGCCTTTTCTTACACAGAAAAACATCTAGGCCTGGCTAAAATTAGCAAAACAATACATCAAGTCTCCCAAAAGCATGTGGGAAAATGTGTTATGGTCTGATGAGACCAAGGTTGAACTTTTTGGCCACAATTTCAAATGGTACATTTGGCACAAAAACAACACTTCTCATCACCAAAAGAACACCATCCCCATGGTGAAGCATGGCGGTGGCAGTATCATGCTTTGGGGGTGCTTTTCTTCAGCTGGAACTGGGGCTTTAGTCAAGGTGGAAGGAATTATGAACAGTTCCAAATACCAGTCACTTTTGGCCCAAAACATTCAGGCGTCTGCTAGAAAGCTGAAGATGAAGAGGACTTTCACCTTTCAACACGACAATGACCCCAAGCATACATCCATATCAACAAAAGAATGACTTCATCAGAAGAAAATTAAAGTTTTGGAATGGCCCAGCCACAGCTCAGACCTAAATCCAATAGAAAATCTGTGGGGTGACCTGAAGAGGGCTGTGCACAAGAGTAGCCCTCGCAATCTGACAGATTTGGAGCACTTTTGCAAGGAAGAGTGGGCAAATATTGCCATGCTGATAGACTCCTAGCTAAGAAGACTGAATGTTGTAATTAAGGTGCATCAACAAAATATTAGTTTAAGGGTGTGCACACTTATGCAACCAGCTTATTGTATGTTTTTTATTTTTTTATATTTTTCCTCTAACAGATTTGCTTGTTCTTCAATTGAATTGTACAGGTTATAGGTCACATTAACGGTGGGAAAAGTTTTGAAATGATTTATTGTGGTCTCATTTTTTTATATCACAAAAACCTGGCTTTTTAACAGGGGTGTGTACACTTTTTATATCCACTGTACATTTGGAAGTACTTCTAAGAGAGTTTATATAGTTATCTCATTTCCTGCACTGTTTGCCTTCCCTGTTTTCTACCATTTCATCCCATATTTTCTCTCTACTACTCCTCTTACAATTCCTTATACCTTGTGATTGCTGTATTTTTCTTTTTTACTCTAATTGCCACCAACTTTGAGAACCAAAGTGGCTTCTCTTGTCATCCAGCTTTATTGATCTATTTCACAGAAAGGTTAATGCAACCTACTTGGTATATTTCTTTATTCGCATATTTGTTCCACTCCTTCCTTTGATTTTTCCTAAGGCCTTTCCATTTTTCGGTCACACCTTAAAGTCCAACATTCATATTTATTATGAAAATTATTGCAATTTTTTCCTGACTATTGATATCTTCCAACATATCTTCATGGAAGGAAGATTGACCTTAACTAGACTTGTAGACTTTTGTGAATTTGTTACCCCAGCTTTGGCCCCTGGTTTATCAAATGTTATAGTATTACTCAGTTTTGTCAAGGCTTTTGATAGTCTACCTCATTCTGAATTAACATCTTAAACTCTGTTAGATTTTATCTATTTATTGTTAGATGGATAAGCATTTGGATCCAAGGTAGAAGCCAGGCATGTAAATATTTTATGATATGATTCTGACTGGGATACCACCAAGATTAGTCCTTAGACAAGTTCTATTTAGTTCTTTTAATAATGTCTTTTCTACATTATCCACGTGTGAGAAATGCTGTTTCTCAGAATATGCAGATGTGGATACCACTTTACATCTTCCCTGATGTGGACTAACTGAATGCCTTAATGTCAGTGCTACAGAAACAAATGTTAACTTTAGCATTCAGAACTGCAGGTGATGGTTATTGATCATTATAGGCTTGGCACTTCATTGCTGTTATTTAATGATGCCATTCAGTTTATAAATATAGTTAAGGATCTGGCCATTCTAATTAATAATAAACTGTCCTTTAAAAGGCATGTTATTCATATTTGTAGTGCAGCTTTGAAACAGATGGGGCAGATGTTTAGGACTATGGCAGGCTATGGCCCCTTTATCCTATTTAATCCTTTATCCGTATCCCACTATATAAGTCTACTATATATCTCTTTCTGGTAAACAAATCACCTTTTTCTGGATACAACTATGTGGAATAAACTTTTTAGGACAAACTCAGAGAAAATGTACAAATATGTTATATGTGTGTACAGAAATAGATTATGTTACTAGATGAATGACACTGGACCTTCAAAGTACAGACGTATAAGAAGGAAGTAACACTGAGCTTTAAGGTTCACTACATTGAATATTAACAATTACATTAGGTGTAAAAGTATCTGATAATCACCAAGCAATGAGATCTGTCAGTCTGAACAACTTCATACCTTTAGTGAAGACACAGAAAATAACAAAGTTCATTATACTGGCTTTTCCAAAACTTTGGAACAAGTTGATCAGAAAGACCTTCCTCATCTTTTTAACCTGAAGAAGAAATGGGGCTCATAGGTGATATATAGGAAAATTTGAATTTACTGTCTTGGAGTCTGCATCCATAGATGGCCTTAGGCCCTGAATATGGAAATTCTAAACTTATAGAGTTTATCAAATGGCTATCAACTTCAATATTTTGGATCCTGATTTCACTACCTTTGGAAGAAGTACTAGTTTCAAAATTTTCCCCTCTCAGGGACCAAAACATCAATGCAACTATACAAATTATTAATAATAATACTAATAATACTAATACTAATAATAATAACAACACAGCAATACAGCTTCCCCTAAAGATGGCAAATGATTATCTTATCCATAACCTTCACTTTTCAATGTATAGAAAAAAATAATTTTAGGGAGCAAATGTTGATAAAATTCTGATATACATGAAACGCTAGAGTTTATGTCAGAAGATAAAGTCTTTCGAGACTATATGTTGGACTTTCTGAAAACTACAAACATTTGTTTGGAGATCATGGGATAGTGGGGATCAGGGAATTTACCCTTTTCCCTACTGTAGTGCAATCTCATATATATAACTTGCAGGAGTGTTGGGAGACACAGCCCCCTGCAAAATGAAGATTTTTGTTATTTTGTTTTGTTATAATTTTTGGAAAGATGAACATATAATCTCAACTATATGAAGTTCGAGTTTCTGAAAACCTGATCATCTGACACAAACCCAAAACACTATCATCTAAAAATCTTGGTGCTCGCTTCACCACAAACTATATATCTGACCTTTATTCTTCCACTATATGTTGAATTCATAATGAAATATATTTTTAAACAATACAGATATTTGCACATTAAATTCTGCTTTCCTCCTATATATCATATTAAAGAAATCAAATGGTGATATTTTTAGGTAATAAAAATAGGCTAAAGTTTAAAGATAGGAATACAAAGAGAACATATAACTGAGGAAGCTACAGGATGTGCAAATTTATTAATTCTACCAAAAGTTTTATATAACCAAGTACTGGCTGCCATTTTGATTGTTCTACTTTTATTACATTCAGTTTATTTTGTTAAATATAACTGTAGTGTTTTATTTAGGTAAAACTGTGCATATATTTAAAACTGATTGCATAGTATATGGATGAAATAATGGTAAAGTGGAAAAGACATTGACTAAACACATTACACAGTCTGGCAAAAGACAGTGTTTTCATTTTATGGAATTTGCAGACATTTCAGCATTTTAAGGGAGGAAGGTGTAGGCAGTATTATTGTCCAATGATGCTGTGTGAAAAAATGGACTTAAATGCACATGCGTGTCTGGTTATAAATATTTTCTACTTCACACCTGCTTTAAAATCTAGGCAGACTAATCAGTTTAACAGTGTGATAATGTACCTTTAGATATTTTTTTTTTCATTATTTGGTTATTTGCAAGGTTTATGATGCTTGTCTGAATGTTTTCTGAATACAGTTTCAACAGATACTAAATAGTTATATGTCACATGGTTTTACAAATGTCATTTTGACTTGATATGTTGTGGCATTCACCGAGCCTAAAAACAGATAACATTTTATGTGCAAAGTGTACATAGTGCAAATAAATTGCTTTATTTTACTCACCAGTATATGGCTTTTTCCCTACAGGAATGAGATCCATCACTTGTGTACTTTACAAGCATCACCCTGTAACCCAGAAGGTAAGACTCATACCTTACTACACAAAGCTCCGTATAACATTCCCTTACATTGTTGAACTCTTACAAAGCCAGTGCACTCTGCATCACCCTATGATTATTAGAAGCTGTATTATATACATTTACTGCACACCTCTAGCTCAGTATACTCTATGTACGAAAAAATGAAGATTAAATTCAATGTAGCCATATGTCACAAAACCACTTTTGCCTTATAAACTCCAAATACAGCATTTAGCATAATAACTTACTCTGAATGATGCACCTTGTGCTTTTTATATAAATGTTGCAAGTTAGACTAAATACAATCACATCAATACCTTTACTAATAAATAACACTATAAAAATCATAATGATTAATGTGAAGAATAAAAACAAAAGTAATATTTCAATTTGTAGTGTTTTAAAAAAAAAGTTTTGAAATGATGTGCTATCTTACCTATTTAAAGTGGAGGGGTCAGCTAAATGTATCATTATCCAACAGAAATCATGTTACTCTGTGGTTCAGAGCTAGGTAGAGAGCACAAACACAAAAACAAATAGTGTGGGATTTTAGGAAAGGGGATTATGATGAGGTGGGATAGAGGGTCTAAGCTTTGTGAGGGGACTGGGGACAAACTGATGGACTAATTAAGCCATAGTAATGGGTCAAGGTTCTCAAGGCTATGGACGAGGGGTTGAGTAAAAAGTCAGAAAGTAAACAGAGGAGAAAAGCCTATGTGTCTACACAAGAAAGCAGGTTAAGTAATTAAGGCAAAAGAAAGGATATGCAAGTGGTGAACTTGAGGGGTAAAGAGGTGGAGGAAGGGCATTGCAAGGGGGCAAGAAGAAAGGCAACAAAGGCACACACAGAGAAGGAGTTGTCAAAGGTGAGCAACACAGAGAACAAAGATTTCACTGGGTATAGAGCAGAAAGAAGGAAGAGAAGGCTAGATCTGTCTAGGCTGAGTAAAGAAAAGAGAGATCCTATAAGACGGAAAAAAGTAGCGGTATTAAGTAAATACTTTGCTTCAAGCTTTATAAAGAAAAACATGGTGGTTTTCTCTTCATGAATAAAAACAAGAGGAGAGTGCCACATTAGGATGGAGACAGGGCAGAATGGAGGGAAGACTGAATAGATACCTTTACTGACAGGAAAGAGATTGAAAGGGAACTGGCTTCCTGTACGCTGCCACAGCTCCAGACAATAGTTGTCAGTAGATTGCTGGCCACTACAGAAGTGCCTTAGAACCGAGGACAGTAACTGTGGCAGCTTTGTACATGGAGGTGGGGAGACAAGAAATATCCAGGGAACTACAAGACATCAGCCTTACAGCACTAACAGGGAATGTCACAGAGAGTCCTTTGTGAATTGCTGTCTGTTTTCTTACATGAAAACAGTTTCTAAGGCAACGATCAACATATATTCTTGGCGAGAGGGAGCTGTCAATCAAATCTGATCCTGTTTTTTATTTGGTTGTACGAGGTTATGAGAGGGGGGCTACCTCTGCCTTGGCTTCACCAAAACCTTTGCCACAGCCCTGTTCACGTAGCTGGAAGGAAACTTGGAGAGGATGCGGTCGGGTGAAGATGAAGAGTGTGAACTGAAGCAAGGCTGCAAGGTAGGATACAAAGTGTTATCATGAAAGGGATATAGTATCAGGTAAATGACTAGTGGAGTACAACAAGGTTCAGTCCTGGCTTCAGTGTCAGTAATGTATTTTTATCAGGGATATCTTATTGTGGATAGAACAAGTTCAGCCTTTTTGCTGATGACATAAAGGCAGGTGCAGTAATCCTGCATGTGAAGAAGAATCCAGGAAATTATTTGAAAAGGCAGAGCAATTGGGCAGGAAAGTGACAGTTACGGATAAATGCAGGTAAATGCAAAGTACTGTACGTGTTCACAACAATGCTAATGTGAAGTACCATCCAGAAGAAGTGGAACAGATAGCAATGGAACAGTGAAAGGATCTAGGTGATGCTGACCACACAATTGGACTATCAGGAGTAGAGTGAGAAGGTGGTGGCATCAGCATGTAAGGAAAATAACATGATGCTAGTGAAAGGAGCCCAGAGGAAAGTCACTAATATGATACATCATAGAGAAGAAAAAAACATGACAATAAGCTAGAGCTTTTCTCACTAGACATAAGACTAAGATGACAGGAAGGAGACATGATATGGGTAGGAAAAAATCATGTCAGGAAGATATGAAGGGATTATCCTGAACAGAAAGGACAAAGAGGGAAGAAGCATAGGGCACAGGAAGCAGATTTTAGGGACCAACTACTCAATCAATCTGCAAAAGTACTTCTTCATGGAAAGGGTTGAAGACTCATGGAAAAGATTAATAGGCTAGTGGAAAGGGTCATGTTGAGGGAATCCATGGATGCATTCAGGAAGGCTAACGTCACTTAAAATGCTCTTTAGTGCTGGCCTAGATTGAAGGCTTGAAGACTACAGAGAAGGAGGAGAAGATAAAGCCCTTTTCCATCTGGGGTCTCCTGATTCAATGCACTATAAGGAGTTCACCGGCTTCTAAAGATAAGGTCTCCACGTTCCAGCCTTAGATGAGAACAAAGGCTTCCACATGATAGCTACCAAAGTTCATAGGTTCATAGGTTCATAGGTTGGTACTAGGCTATCAGCCCTAGGGCCTATACAAGCCTAGCCATAACAATTCCCTGGCTATTTCTTCCCACATTATTTATTTTCCTGGACCCCTGTCTAGCAGGGCGACTGACGTGATCCCTGGGGTGAATTTCCTTTCTCCCATCCAATCGTCAAGGTTCCTCTTGAAGAGGTCCAAAGAGGCACTCTGCTTGACATGTATGGGCAATCTATTCCAGAGTCTGGGGAGTCTCTGGGTCAGGAACCTATCCCTCCAGCATGTTTTGTTTATTGTGATGACAAGGTTTAGATCCCTGGAGCGTGTAGCTCTGAGGGATTGGGATTTCTTTAAGTGTAGCATGTCTAACAGCTCTGGGTTTGACATGGCCTTGTATGTTAAGCAGAGATCGCCTCTGAGTAGACGATATGCGACAGAGTATAGCTGGAGTTTTTTAAGGCGGTCAGCGTAGGGCATCTGCTTTAGGCCTGTGATTCTTTTAGTGAGGTATTTCTGAGGCCTTTGTTTGGGTTCTATTGAGGAAATGGAGTGTTTGATTTTATTTATCTATTTATTTATTTATTTCACATTTGTTAACCGGGTTAGTCCAACTGTGTTTGCAAACAAACCCATTTTCCGTGGAGCAAACAAAAGTAAAAATAAAATGACAATACAAAATAATTGTAAAAAAGAAAAGGTTATTAACTATTTACATTGCATTGATAGTAAGCAACCCATTTTCAGTGGAGACCCAAGGAGAAAGATCCCCAGCAAACATAAGCAAAGATAAACATACAGGACAAAAACTATTAAAAACAACACTGCAAATATGAAATTAATTATAAAGAGAAAAGAAAAGAAAAGAAATTATAAACATTAAGGGTTGCACTGATAGTAGTGGACTAAAATTTGCTACATATGAGAGTAAAAACAAAAAGACAATCGTTGTTCAAAAGAAGGACAATGTATAGACATTGATAGGAAGTGGGGGGGATAGTGTGGAGAAATGGGAGGGGGCTATAGTAGGGCTATAGTAGTAGTAGAGCTGAGGGTTTAGGAGATTAGTTTAAGTAGAAGTTACTAACAAAGAAAGAAAGTTAGGAGATACAACAGGTTATACATTGGGAGAGACTAAGACTATGTGTGGTCAATGCAACGACATAACTTCAAGTTTAGTAGGTGGGATTTAAGCTCCTTTTTAAAACAAGGAAATGAAAAGTTGGATCTAATATGGAGAGGGAGTTTGTTCCAATTTAGTGAGACAGAGTGTTTGTAGTTTGCTAATATTCCTTTTGGGTTTATAAACTGAGAGATGATGCTGATCAGCCCTCCAGAGAGGCCCGGGGGGGGGGGGAGAGTAGAGAGTAACATGGGAGGTGAGAGTAGGGCAGGCAGAGGGGTTGTTGAGTATGGAAAAGGTAGTGCGAAGCTGCGATTTAAGAGAAGGTGTGGAAATTGCAGCCACTGAAGTTTGTTTAGTGAGAGGCAGTGATGTGAAGAGAGTGGTTGGTTTAGAATGAATCTGACAATTTTGTTGTACGTTTGTTCCAGTTTCTGCACTGAGGTAGTTTGGATATTGGTAAGGATGGGGGAAGCGTATAGAAGACTGGGTAAGAGAAATGCCTGCGCAAGAGTGCTTTTAGTTTCTGTGTAGACATTGACTGTATTTTGATTGGCTAGCTTCGGCAGAGTCTTACAGAGTTTCAATACAAGGAGGCTTGCTTAGCTCAGTAATCATTAGTGCTGGGCTACTCTGAAGGCATGAAGACTACAGAGAAGGCTAAGAAGATAACAAAGTTCCTGTCCATCTAGCTTCCTGTTGATTTAACAGTCTGCAAGGAGTTCTTTGGCTTCCTAGGACAGGGTCTGTAGTATTTCAGATTTTAGTAAGAGCAGAGGCTTCCAAATAACAGCTACTTGAACTTAAGCACCAGTAAAGGATTAAAGTGCTTGATTTTGACTGGTCAGTTTCTTAGGAGGCACTGGCTGCATTTTGATTGATTGGTTTATGCAGGGCCTTTCAGACTTTAAATACCACAAGACTTTCCCACTTTGGAGTACTGCTGCTTCATCTGAGAACCAGTTTTTATCCTATTATTTATCCAAAAACATGCCTAGTCTACAGCAAGTAAAGCAACCCCTTAATCGTTGTTGTATACAGTATAAATTTCATTGCCTTCTTTGTCACAACCGAGTTGTACTGCTGTGATTGTCTAGTTTCATAGAGTAAAATTATGGTCTCTTTTTTAGCTGATTAGCTTACTGACTACACTTGTTAAGGACACATTGCTGAAATTAGCACTTTTGTTTTGATGACAGTTGTTATTAATGCTAATGACATTGCACAATTGCATCACATTGATATTGTTCACTTTTGCTTTGCTAACTCTAGTGGTATTTTTTACCGACTACAATATCGATCCTACACATTTTTAACACTTTTGCATTTTTTCAATTGAATGCTACAGTAGTCACAACTTATATTCTTTTATCCTTTAGCTAAAGCCAACATTACTACCTTTTACTAATCCAGTCAATTATCCCCCCTCTGTCTTTTACAAAGTAACTTATTAACCTAGGTATTTTGAGGCAGTTTAGTAATTGTCTTATACCTTCCAAAATCTCTTTATTGCTACCTCACAAAGATTCAGTATGTGAGAGGTGGTAGTATTTATGTAACTTGGAGGCTAACATCTCACCTCACAACACAGTCAGTAAACACAGCACATATACACAAGCAGCACGGAGCACTTCCATTAAAACAACATAAGCTGAGGTTGTTAAGAAAACACCATCTAAGCCTCCAAGGCTAAGGACTAAGAAACCGCAGACATTAGTTCACTTAGCAACACACCCACCTTTACCTTTCTCACCCACAGCCAGTACACATACCACTAAGAGTTACCTGGGTGCAGATTCCAAGCTCTTATAGCCCACCAACACTGCATCTAACCATGGTAATGTTTTAGTAATAGGTGACTCTATTATCAGGCATATGGGCACCACCTTAACTACACTGGATAAGAATAGGCTGACATTTAGCTGTCCTTCTACAGCCAGGATACAAGATGATATAAGGGTTTTAGATCCTTCCATCATGGCAAATGTGATTATGATCTGAAAGCGGTCCACACAGGTATAAATGACCTTAAGTGCTGTCCCACAGGGACATAGAGAATGATAGGACTGAACGTGCTAGACATAAATCGGAGGCAGGAAGGACACTGGTCTTGAGTGGTATTTTGCAATCACACAGAATGGTGGTAAGATTCAAAGACAATATAACTGGCTTTAATAAATCATTATGCAGCTGATGTCATTCTAGAGGGATCCAGTATGTGTCAGCTTGGAATGAGATGGCTGATAAAACTTCCTGCTTTGCCACTCTCTTACCAAGTTTCTTACATTCTGGATAAAGACTTTGATGCCCACCATAGTGTCTTTTTTAGGCAGAATCCGTCTAAAATGCTGAACTTGATGTCCTTCTACTACTTAAACATATCAATATATGTGAAGTCACAGAGACAAGGTTTCAGAGTAATGAAATCACTCATTCTATTCCTGTACATTGTGCCAATTGTATCTTTTGACCAAAGGGCAGTTGTAGTGGAGAATCAATATTTGTCAAGGATTTCATCATCTCACATCAGATTCCTCAGGATTCAGCATTTGAATCATGAACATGACTAATCTACCACTTTGTAACTAGCTATAGAATGCCCTCTATGTCCCCTTTTGAGAACAATAGCTATCTTAACACATTTGCTGAAATCTCCATTAAATCCAACATCTTTCTACTGGAGGACTTCAACTATCCATCAATAAACTGTCTGACCTACTTTGTTAATTGCTGGCATGCACAACACTTAAGTTCACAGGTTCATAGTTGTGTACTAGGCTAATGGCCCTGGGGCCTTTACAAGCCTAGCGCATAGAGTTACCCTGGCATTGTGCCACCTGACCTTAGTTCCCAGTGCCTCTGTCGAGTGGACCCACCGGAGTTATCCCCTGGGTGAATTTTCTATTTCCCATCCACTCATCGAGCTTTCTGTTGAAGAGGGGCAGCGAGGTGCTCTGCTTGACATGTATGGGAAGTCTATTCCATAGCATGGGCAGTCTCTGGGTTATTAACCTGTCCCTTCCATATGTTCTGTTGATTGCGGTAATGAGGTTGAGGTCTCTGGAACATGTTGTGTGGAGGGATTGGGATTTCTTTAGATGTAGAATTTCTAACAGAGTTGGGTCAGACATGGCTTTGTAAGTCAAGCAGAGATCGCCTCTAAGTAGGTGATGTCAGACAGAGAATAGTTGTAGTTTTTTGAGTTTCTCCATATATGACAAGTGTTTAAGGCCTAGGATCCTCTTTGTAAGGAACTTTTGTGGCCTCTCCAGTTGTTGCAGGTGGCTAGTGAGGTACATGCCAAATAGGGCATTGTACTCAGTGATTGGCCTATTGAGGGAAGAGTAGAGGGAGACAATGACCTCTTTCTTCCTGGATGCAAAACCCTTAGAAATGAGATGTGCCACCATAGAAGAACTTTCTGACCACAGTGTCCATGTGGTGATCAAAAGAGAGGTTGCTGTCAACCTGTGTTCTCAGATCTCTTATAACACCTTCCTGTGTTCAGTGGACTACCATTGATGTGGTAATTCAGGAGAACTAGGTTTTTCCCAAAGGGGATGACAACACATTTTTTGGCATTGAGCTTAAGGCCATGGTTCTGAGACCAGTCGTTGGTCTCAGTGAGGCCATTTTATAGGATGTCAGCATCACTTGGGGAATTAATAATAGGTGCCAACTTGCAATCATCTGCAAACTTTGTCAGCCAGAGTCCCTTCGTGTTGGCCTGGACTTCAGAGAAGTAGATACCAAACAGGAGAGGACCCAGGACCGAACCTTGTGGGCATCCACTCATGACTAGTCAGCAGTTTGACTTGGAGTCAGCTACTTTCACACTGTGGGTTCTATCCATGAGCCAGTTTGCAACCCACCTAGTGATATAGGGGTTGGTGCCTAGCTTAGTGAGTTTTTCTATG
The DNA here is from genome assembly GCF_019279795.1 of Protopterus annectens. Taxonomy (NCBI): domain Eukaryota; kingdom Metazoa; phylum Chordata; order Ceratodontiformes; family Protopteridae; genus Protopterus; species Protopterus annectens. The sequence continues at coordinate 859,459,057 of NC_056728.1, forward strand.
ATTCCTGAGTGGGGAAAAGTATCAAAGGCCTTAGCTAGATCAAGGAAGGCTGTATGAACCACCTTGCCCTCATCCACAGCTCTGGTGACTGACTCAAAGAAGTCAACCAAGTTGAGCAGGCATGATCTACCTTTCACAAAACCAAACTGTGTAGGATCCAGAGTTTGGAGATTCCCTATATCCTTGTTCATTAGGTCAATGATAATGACGATAGTTCCCAGGGTCTTTAATTGCTCCTTCTTTGTGGAGAGGGATGACTGTAGCAGTGTGCCATTCCATAGGGACAAAGCCTGTGGTAAAGCTGTGACTGAGCAGGGCACACAGGCGAGGTGCCAGTTCACATTGTAGTTCATGTAAAACACAGCCAGGGATATTGTCAGGTCCCATAGAAGCTGTATTCTTGGCCTTGGACAGTGCTGTTTTAACCTGTGCAGTAGTAATACTGGGGGCCTCGCAATCTACTGGTATTGTGATTGGTCCTTTGGGGGGGTAAAGTTGGCACTGAATCTGTCGGCCAGTATATTGGCAATATCTGTACCATTGTGCAGTAGCTCAGAGCAAATCTAAGTATTGCCATGGAGATTCTTTACATAACTATAGAAGGCCTTGTGGTTGTCTTTACTATCTGCTGCAATTCTGTTTTCATAGCTAACTTTAGAGGATTTGATGAGGGATCTCAAATTTTTGTTGAGTCTGATAAGGGAGTTTTTCCAGTCTTGGGACTTCACCTTATTCTGCTTCAGTTTCCTTCTTCTGTTGTAGAGTTTGTTTATGGCATGGGACCACCAGATTGGCTTCCTTTTTTTGGAGGAGAGTGTCTTTGTTCTGTTGGTTATGGCGAGATCCTTGCATTTGTGTACGTGTTCATACAGTGCATTGGTGTATGATTCGGTGGTCATGCAACTATTCTCCATTTGCATGGGTGCCGTGAAGTTAGCCACCTCTGTTTTTAGGAGCCCAAGGTTAGCTTTGGAGAAGTTTTTCATGGTGGTTACCTTTGCGAGGTGGGGTGGATTTCCAAGGTGATTAGTTTGTGGTCGGATCTAACCAGGGAAGAGTTGACTATTGGTGTAGAGCAACGGTCGCCCATGTCAGTAATGACCAGGTCAATGACCACCTCTAGTGGGGGTAAGAGCGAGCTGGTCCAGGGAATTGGAATTAATGAATTCCAAAAAACGTTGGGCAAGTGCATTGATACACTTTAAGGGGTGGGAGGATGGCATAATGGTTAAGGTGTTTACCTTACAGACACAAGGTGCAGGGTTTGATTCTCACATGGGATAATTGGCTAGGCTTGAAATGGCCCACAAGGGTAGTTAGCCTAGTACTAATCTATGAACTTATGAACCTATACATGAGTACTTTTCACAGTTAATGGAGGGGTAGTTGAAGTCACTCAGTATGAGAGTGTTAGGTTGGACCCTAATATTCTCCAGGGCTCCTTAGGAACGTGGAGTGTGAGTCGTGGGACATGGTTGGAGACCTATAGCAGGCTACAACCTGAATCGCTGTCTTACCCAATGTTAGCCACACCTGAAGTATCTCTGATGCGTTATGTTGAGTTACCAGTCTGGAGGTGTGCACATCCTTTATGAATATGGAAACATCACCACCTTTGGAGCTTCGGTCCAAGTTCTGGGGCCAAAAGGTGTGGAATGAGTTATAGCCTGGTAATGCAGGGGTGCTTTCTGCTGCCTTGAACCAGGTTTCTGTTACAGCACAAATGTCGATGTTCTCCATTTTAAGGAGTGCTTTGAGCGAGTGCATTTTGAGATTTAGACTTCTAGCTTTGAGCAGCATGACCCTCAGATTGCATTTGTTTGTAGCTGTTACAGTGGTAATTTGATCTTTGGAACACCACCTAAAAAAGGCACTGTAGGCGTGACAAGAGCCTTGGCCAGTATCCAAAAGCCCAGGGGTGACAGATGCAGGCCATCTCTGGCAAAGTATCGAGGTCTGTCAATCATGTCATCCTAGGCAGACAGATACTGGATCCCCTTAAAATGACACCAGAAACTTAGCCAGTTGTTGAAATCAATAATTTTCTGCTTGTACTGTGGTATCATTCTCGGTGATGGTAGGATGTTGCTCATGTCTAGGGTCATACCTGCCTGGGCTACATAATCCTAGAGCTCCTCCATGCCTTTTTTCATGTAGTCCAGGGAGGTACGTCTCAGGTCATTCACACCCACATGTACAATGACAGAGTCATATATGTACCTGTTGTTGAGGGACCTGAGTGTGTGCGCTATGTGGTGGATCCTGGCACCTGACAGGCAGCTTACTTTTACTTTCTCCTTATTCAACCTACTGAGTGGGTCATCAGTGTTCCTCACTATCGAGTCACCTATGACTAGTGTGTTGGGCATGTTGTTTTGCCTTAGGAGCTTTGGTTGATTGGTCTCGTGATTAGTGTTGTGTTGTGGTGGTCGAGTGAGTTTCTGCCTTGGAGGTCTCTGCTATTTGGGTAGATTTTTATGGAGACCCTCTGCAAAGGTGGGTATGTGGTTTGTGTTTTTATGTGAAGGCAGTGCCGGTGTGTGTTCTGGAGGGCTATGTGTTCCATGTGGTATGGTGCAAGTGTTGACCTTCTCCTCTTGACCAGCTATTCCAGTCTTGGCTGGAGAGTGCATGGCTTCCAGTTTGTATATATAAATGCATCTCTCGCAAGTCTGAGTGTTGGGAGGTAAGAGGAGAGAGTTGTCAATGTACATAAGGCAATTGCTACATTGCCTCAGGATGCCCAAGTTCACCAGGTTAATAGGAGAAAGCACAGGGAACTGATGTTTAGACATGCCTGGAGGGGTGGGCATTAATAATAAGTACTTCCTTGCCAAAAAGGGCCATTCACTACATCAACTGCATTGCTCTATTAAGTAAGTTATTAGGGAATAGTATAATTCTCTTCAATTCAGTCAGGAATATAGTGAAGCGTAGTTTAGATATTGTATTTCTTTATTTGTTTGAACCTGTTCTTCATTGTTGTTTTAAATATTTCCTGTGATTTTGAACTCTGATGGCACTGTGAATATATAGTTAGTATTTTCTTGTTCTTTTATTATTTATTATTAAATATATTTAGATCTTTCATTGTGGCTGATCTTTGTAGAGATAATTGTTTTGAGAGTATTTGCATATTTATTTGGTGACACTGTGTGGGCCACTCCTAATAGCCTTGCTCTTGGTCAAACTACCACTTGTATTAATATTAATTTCACTCAGTATATTGGGTACCCTTGTAAGGACCTTAAATAGATGGCAAGGGGTTCTGGTGGCAGTGATAACTAACTTATAGTCTGGGCAAAGGGGAATAGCTAGTAAACCTGTGCCAGCCTTTCCCAACTGTGTGTGTGTGTGTGTGTGTGTGTGTGTGTGTGTGTGTGTGTGTGTGTGTGTGTGTGTGTGTGTGTTTGCAAATCAAATCTCAAACAGTGCGTGTGTCAGCTACTTGGGCAGAGACACAAAGCACTGGTTGTAAATAGAGAGTGCTGGAGGACTTGGGATGGAACCTTAGCTAAGCACTCAACTCTATAGCTGTGCCAGTGGAAAGTCTTACTGAGGATCTGGAGAAAGAGGGAGAAACCAGCCCCAGATTGACTGTGTTCCCTGTGTGCTTTTAAGGGAAATTGTGCTTGATTGTGCTTAATGCAGAGATCTGCATCTGGAGATACTGTATGTGTACCTGTTATCCTCCCAGTGAACGTCCCTCACTGGTGCCAGTGGTAAGGATTGAGGCTCCTTAATTACTGACCCAGAGGAGGAGATGACTATCCTTCTATTACCATTTTATCCACTCTATAATCCTTATCCATGCCTCCTTCTTATATTTACCACAGTTAGTTATCTTCATATATCTCAATAAACTTTCCCATAATATTTTCCTTCTCTCTAATACGTTATAGTTTATTTTTAACACCTCATACTTATCTGCTTCCCCCTGTAGTGTTAACTGGGTCCAATATGTGAGACAAGAACTTTCTTGACTCCAGTATCATCTTAACTTGCAACACTCCTGGATAACTCTAATCTCAGTATATGTAACCACAACTTGCTCAGTGGGTGCTATCTTACTCCATTCTATTCACTCATTTCTATTGCAACTTGCTTTTCTTCATTATCTAAATACAGATACTCATGTGTCACATGTTGTATTATTGTTAACTTTTACAATGTGTGTATTTCTTATTGCTGGAACTTTTCTCCCCGCACCTCCACTGAAAGTGAACCTATGTCCAGTCATACTTTCCCGGTAAACAAATGTAAAATAAATAAATAAATAAACTAACCTTCTGTTCTCTTTTATCTTTGACATTCCATTTGGATAGCTTGCTTCTACTTTTTCAACTCACAAGTGGTAAAAATTCCTCCAAGCCTTTTTGATAATTCTTTGAGCATGGGGACTATAAAGATAGTTTTCTGTCCTTAGCTCACATAAGATCCATGATATCTTTCTCTATGAGCATTTGTTTCCAGTTTGCATATTGTTTATCATTTTGATGCCTAGCATATAGTGACAGCATTGTCCCCTTACTAGATAGTGCTAGGTCTGGTACACCTGTTCCTCCTTGTTTTTTTCTAAGTTACTCTCAGATTATCCTCCACCTCCCAAAAAAAATCCTTCATCCACTTATTCTGTTCATTCAAGACTCTATCTTAATGGGGTTGCTAGAAGTGTTGTCCCAAAAACAGTGCATGAAATTATACATACCAGTATAGCATTTGGAGTCTGTGTTCTATTTCTAACATTAATATGGTCCATCTTTTTAAATTTCCTCCAACCTACTCCATCATTTTATTATATGTTCTTCTTCTGGACTCCTCAACCATTCTTGCTAACCATATGCCCAAATCTCTTATTACCTCATTGTGCCTCATGCCTGGATACGTCATTTACAGATTTTCTATATCTCCAGGGTATATATACAATGCCTGTGTTTTATCTAAGTTCATTTTGAAAACAGAATGTTTTCCATATCCTGTCAAAATATCCATTAAATTTGATATATCTTCCTCTGGTTTCATCATGGAAACCAAAATATCACCTGCAAAGACAGAGAATTTCAACTCAAGTCTGTGCCATTTGAACCCTTTAATCTTAGAGCACCTGATCTCCAGTGTGAGTGGCTCAAGGTATTTAGCAAAAATCAGGTGGAGAAGAAAGCATACCTGCTGTAAGCCCCAGGAGATGTGAAGCTTCTCAGATAACCCAACCTGTACCTTTTTTGAGGGGCAGTAGATCCCACATAGATCCCCTTCAGAAGCTGGACCAACTCCCCCAGAAAACTCACATTTCTTAAAATAAGAAATAAAAAGTGCCACTTAACATTGTTGAATATTTTTTCATCATCCAGGTATTACAGGGCCAGCAGTGTTTCCTTATTCCTTGTCTCCTAAATTATTATTAAGGTTCTTAACAAATTATCTGCATCAATTCTACCCATTGCAAATCCTATCAGATCTTTTGCAACAAAACCCAATATCAGCTTTCCTATCCATCTCACTAAGATATACATAAACAATTTGTTGAAAACTGATACAGATACTGGGCAGTATAAGGTGGGGGGGGTCCCCTCTTTATATATTGGAAAAATGATAGCCTTCCATGAGGCTAGATAATATTTCCTTTGGAGTACTAGGGCGAATAACTTTACTCAGATTGGAAATATTCCTTCTTTTTACTAATCCCCAAATTTCCATTGGTAAACCATCCGTGTTTAGGGATTTTCCTGAGTTTTGATATGTATAAGGTTCCCTAGCCTCCTGTACTGTAATTGGCTGGAGCAGATCCTAAGCTTTATCTTGCATCAATGTCATCAGATTAAGTTGATCCAGATATTTTTATACCCCCCCCAAACCCTGTTGAGCAATAAAAATCAGTATAATAATCTGTAATTATTCTAATTACAGCTTTTCTTTGGACTGAGATTTCCTTCATTATGTCTAGCCAAAAATCCATATATAGTTCTTTCATGTTCTTACTGATATAACCTCCATGCTAGAAATGTCCTTGGGGAGATGGTAAACCCTATCCCATGTATACCTTTCCGCTTTAGTAATATTCTAATATCCTCTGTTTCCTGAATCTTCCAATTAATATCTTGCACTCTAATGCCGTTACCATTTAATTGATATTCTCTTAGTATCTTATTATAGAAATGTATCTGTTCTTTGTTAGCCCTCTTTGATCTGTCCTCCATTCTTTTTGTGTCCTGTTATTTCTTTCTTACATCTCTCCCACTCTTCTTGATGGAAGTTAACTTTTTTAACACACACCTTAATGTCTTTTTTATTTGGGTTTTATAACTATCCTTTTCTAGCTTATACATCGGCAGCACTCTCTCTGAATCCTTTTTGGAGCTCCGTGTCTAGGCTTTCGAAACATGAAAGATCCAACTTTCTTTGACCTCCTATTCCTTTACAGAAGAAATGCTACCTCATATACTAAGTTAAAGAAAATAAACCTTCCTCAACAGATAAATAGGACATGTTGGTGTGATTGGTTCATATCCCTGCATACTGCTCACCTCTGGAACAAACTTCCAGTGCATGTCAAGTAGCACCTTCAAGGTAAAGCTAGATAACAGAATGGGCGGCCTGACATTCTCCTCTCATCTACGCTGACCACCCTCCTTGAGGTTGGAGAGATGTCTTTGAATTGGGGGGTTTGGCAAGGCTGGTAATTCTCTGCAGACCTATTGCCAAGTACTTAACTATGAACCTATGAAGTAGCTAGGCTCACTGTCTTTTATCCATTATATGAATATAAGTCTAATGCAAGTTTAACCTATCGTTAAGAGTAAAAAAGGTTAGTAACATGATTCCCCTATCTACAATGTCACATTAACACAAAATTAATTGTTTTTGCTTATTATTTCTAAGTCTGAGATGGAGCTTGATGCTTAAAAAAATAGTTTGTAATGAGCTGACTTCCTGTTGTGAGCCAGTTCTGCTTTTTCTGTCCTGCAACTATAGCTCTGAAAGTTTATGCTACAATTAATAGTAGGAGAGAATGATGGAAGCCTTTCTACTACATGATTAAGCCAATAATTCATAAGCATATTACCAGTAGCATGTTCTCCACAAATATTAAGTGGATTTATATTATTATTTAGGAGATTTCAGTGACGTGCTACATTTTTCTGTAATAATAAAGGGATCATGAAACACCAGGTCATTGGCTAGCATTGCAGTGCATTCTTTTCAGTTTAAACTTATGTGTCTGTTTACTGTTATGTAATTCCTTCCATAGCCTTTGCTTCATATGGGCAGGTAGTAATATCCCCATTACTGCTGTTAAAAGTTTCTATCAGCTGTGTTCAGTCTGTTCCTCAGGGTTTTCACCTCCCTAAGTAGCAGTAGGTGAGCTTCTGAACACATGAGCCTTCCACCATTGAGAGATGGGAGAGTTAGGCAAGATGGAAATATGACTACATTCATTTGTTAGAGGACGTCATTTAGTCGCTGTAAGAACAGTATGTAAACCAGACAAGTTTTCCCCCATAGGTGGTTTTGTCTTATAGTTCATCTTTCTATAGCTCAGTATTCATTGCATCATGTTGCTCTTCTTAAACAAGGTAGTTCAGATAATATTTTAAGTTTCTATTCTAGATTTCTGTCAGCTTTTAGTGTAAAAAAACAAGAGTAATAAAACTATGTTCCCAGTTTGTCATTATGATCCACTGACTATAGGTTCATAGGTTGGTACTAGGCTATCAGCCCTAGGGCCTATACAAGCCTAGCCATAACAATTCCCTGGATATTTCTTCCCACAATATTTACTTCCCTTCCCAAAAAACTCATAACTGTACTCATACCATGTTACTAAGGCCTGAAACTCCTTACCTGTATCCATAAGGTCAATACCCTCCTACCAATCCATTAAATCCAGTCTGAAAGACTTCTTAGCCAAAATGTTGCAGTGTTATGCTCAATCCCAGGATAAATTAGATCAGTAAATATGAGCAAGTACATATTCATACCTTACACTTCCTTACTCTCCCTTCTACACTGACTTCCTTATTTCAATTTATTTCTCTCTCTGACTCTCTTTCTAAATGTGCCGTAATTCTGTTTTTCTCTCACTTCATATTGCAATTCTTGTTTGTATTATATAAATTATTATAACTTTAATTTCAATATGTAAAGTGGCACCAGTTTCTCTAAATATTAAGTCATTGTCATATATCTATTCTTAACTGACATTTTCAAATTATGTGTAATTTGGTATAATTCTTTAAACTAGATGTTTTTGTATTAATTTAGAAGATCGTAAAATTATTGTTTTTAAAATGTTTTTTTTTTTTTGTAATACCTTGAAGCTTTTCACCCCGGGTCTCCACTGAAAATGGGCACCTACCAAGTTAGACTTTCCTGGTGATCAAATGTCAATAAATAAATAAATAAAAGAACATTAGTTAAATTCCTTCTGCACTGTGCTATTCAGTTTGGATTGCCACTGATGGTTAAACTTTTCTTCAGAGGAGCTACGTTATTGTAGTTTTTGCTGTCACACCGTGCTATTCATTTTATGCATAAACATGCTTCTGTTCATTACACTTTTTTATCAAATATATTCCATCTAAGGTAAGTACAGTCAGCCCTATTCAAAAGACAAACTGAATGTCTATGAGTTATGTACAAAATTAATAGGGTGTATATCACATAATCGAAATCCCAAAATATCAAACACCATAAGCTCGAACTTGGAATTTCGAAATGTGATCTAATCAAAAGCTCAGAGAAAAGATTTGCTGTTCTGACAAACACACACACAACGCAAGCACAGCAAAAAAAGTAATCCACACATATACACTTAAAATCCTACTTCTAACCCTACACTAAACCGTACATAGACTACTATCTATCCACTTACCTTAACCCAAACCCTAACCCTAAGGTCCATAACTATCACACACTCACCTTACCCACTCCCTAACCCTAAGGTCCCTAACTATCCCATTCCCACAATCACCTTAACCCGGTCTGTTTGCACACTTACCTTAATCCGGTCCGTAACCTTCGCACCACAGTGGAGAAAATAGTGAAGCGGCAGAAACAGCCCACCCAATTCTTTCCATAGGAAAGAAGTCGATGTTATGCAGCTTCACTATTTTCAGCATTCACTGTTTTGGGTTTGATATTATAACATTCAAAGCTTTACTACTTTGATGTTATGATATAAACCCAAATTAATATATTAAATAAGGAGAATTGTGTCACATTTTCTACCCTTTTAATGCACCATAAATGTCCATCTATCATGAAAGATGATTGCATATGTTATAACATTGCTAAATAAAAGAAGAAAAAATGCAGAGGATTCCTGTTTGGGTACCCAAGACACACAACCAATCCCTCCTTTCAGTTATCCTCTAATTTACAAGTTCAAGATACTTTAAGTAAACCTGAATTGTTTATTTCAGGACACTCTAAATTGAGGTATTGATGACTGTATCTGTAGAGATGACAGTTTTAAGAGAACTGTGTAATGCTTTTCAGGGGCCAGGATATATGACATTAAGAAAGAGCTCACATAATTTTTTTACAAGAATCCGAGGCCATAGGAGCAGTAAATTTGGTTGGAACAAATGATGTTGGGAGCAAACCTCTCAACCTGCAGACATCAAAAATCTGGATGAAGGCCCTGAAAAATAGTAGCATCTGGCCAAACATCTGGATACTGGTTTTTATGAAAGTTGGAGGCTTAATAGTGTAACTTCCAGTAGGATTGTTGGGATATCACAGCTCCACAAGCTTAAAAACAAGTGACAAAATGACACAAAATATAACTAGAATAATAGTACTTTATTTATATTAAAATTTGAAGTAAACAACAACCTGGTATAACAGTAGAATAGAACTAAGCCCATTTCATTAATGTCAGCTATGAATACAATTGTTGCATAACTAATACTTTCCAATGTACACTCACAGTCATGACCACCATTCTCAGTTCAATAATTTCAATACTCCTGCAAACACTGTTCATGTACCACAGTTTGACATCTCTCCCAGAACTACATTTTTGCTCCATATAACAGCATAGTTGAACTGCAGTATTCAAATACTCACAGACTGCCATTACATTAAGCTTCTAGCAAAACGTCATGTTTAAACCATATCTAACAACACACACTGTGTATAAAGCCATTCCCCTATTACGTCACTAAATACCTAACAGAACAGAAATAAATGACTAAACTACCATTGGTCATCACAAAACGAACTATTGACTAAATCACTGTCAGACTATTAATCCTAACAGTGAAAAAGGTGCTAGTTAAGTACAATCACATTCAAACAAACCGTGGCTCAGTAATATAATGCTAAACCATTCACCCAACTCTCCTTCAATAGTCTTCAGTAGTTTTATTAATTTAATGCATCAGTAGTAAATAATATCAATTACGTAAGCAAGCAAGACTAACAGCCAGAAATGATTTACAAATGTTAAGCATTTGATTTTACTTATGAAGTAGATTTTTGAGATGATGCTGATGATAACAATCTTATCACCCTGATTCCTACCTTCTGCTTTGCTTCCCCCATTCCTTCTTACCTCCTGACTCCAAGTTCTAGATGATTCCACTTCCTGCTGCCCAGTCAATAGTTAAGTTAATAAGTTCCCAGTTTAAAATTTCTACAGCCTTCCTCCTCCCTCCATTGTGTGTGTGTTACGGCATGATTGGGTCAAAAAGGCAAAAACTGTTTCAAATTCCTGTCTTAGTTTGCTACTTTAACAGTGCAACTTCCCCTGTTTGCTGAGCTGAGTTGCGGTGCTGTTACCTCCATGTGCATCGATGATGCTGTAGGGCACTCTAGCACTGTGTGATGATGTCAACGAGTAGGAAGTAAGTAAGAATAAGATGAAAATAAAATCAGAATAAGAGGGCAACAAAGTGGTAAATTCCTCCACATTCTGGATTGTTGAGCAGTCTGGTACTGTAAGAGTGTGACATGAGTATAGTGGACAGAAAGGCTTGCAGATTTATTCAAGCTCATTCTCTGCTACTAGACTGAACACCTTTGTTTCTTCTTCTTATAAGGCAGGTAAACAATAAATAAGGCACTGGTTTCTAGAGCAGAAAGTATACAGTTACAAATAATAGACATATTCAGTGTTCATCTATAAGTCCAGCAGTAGGACAACAGTTTCTATCCAAGATGCCCCTATCAGTTTTTAGTCAGAAACTAACTGTACTGATCTGCAGAACAAGAAGCCCCCAAGAAAAATCTTACAATGCAGACGCACCACCATAGACACAATACATTTTATTTATCTTCAAGTCTCACAACTGTCTAAACAAGAGCAATAAGGTAGCCATATCTATATAAAACTATAACAATGGAACACACTACCTCCTAGCCCTCAGAGAATTAAAATGGTTAGAACGACCACATCACCTAGCTCTTTCTTAGCTAGCTACATGCACAGACTTCTCTATAAGCCAGAAAATTGAGCAGCCCTTAACAACGTAATACAAATAATAATAATACTCTAAATCTCTAACCATACAAAATCCAGACAAAGACAAAACAATGAGGGGGGGGGGGGCAAAAGCCAAACTTAGGGACAGATTTAGTCTTCTAAACCTAGAAAGTTGTCAGAATAACAGGTTTTGTGTTAGCATGCATTTTCTGAAGGATATGAAGTCTCAAACTCAAACGTATGTCATTATTTTGTGACTACAATCTTCAATGATTTTCCAGAAAACTGCAAGTTTTATGAGGAACAGACCAAACATATATAGCAAAACTTTTGACATTCTATGAAAATCTGGACAGTTGAGAGGTATGCTCTAGAGAAAAATCACTAATCACTATAAGCAAATTAGTTAATACTGTAGGTCATTCTCCATACGCAAAAATAGTGCAGCTAAACTATGGAACCACATCTCACTACCAATTAAATCAATTCAGAATGCAAATTCATTTAAAACACTACAAAAATTTACCTACAAATTCAGTGGATCTGCTCCTGTACATCTTCTGGATAAATGACAGTGTTATCATCAGCTTACCATATTCCCAAACCATTTGTCTTCATTCAGAATTCTATGTCTCTTAAGCAGTCTTCCCCAATCTAATCTTCTTACCTGTTTTATATCCCACACCTTAGCTACAGTATTAACATTTTTGCCCTACTTACTTGCTTCACTCAACTCCATTTCCTTACATTTCTAGGCACTAATCACATGATCTATTATTTATCTGACAAACCCACCTCTTCAGATCCTCAGTGTTCGAGATCTACTAATACATAAGTATCTTTTATACTGCAGTAGTTGCTTTTATTTGATATGGATGCAGTCTGATTAGCAAATGCATGTGTAATTGTTAATGTATAGTATTCATAGGGTCATACATTCATAGATTGTTACTAGGCTAATGACCCAGGAGGGCCTTTCTAAGCCTAGCCACGTTTTCCTGAAAGAATAATGATGTCCTGCATCCAATTAAATTAACAGTTAGGCATTCATAAGTGACCTCTATCCATAAGGGACATGGGTACCAACCCCGGTGTAAGTCTCCTATTCACCACTCATTGGTCTAGTTTGTACTTAAACGGGGTAATAGATGAACACAGCTTCACATGGATGAGAAGCCTGTTTCATAGAATGAGCAGTCTTGGGGACACGCATCCATATCTCCATCATGTTCTCTTTAAGTCACAGACAAAATTCAGTTCCCTAGATCTTGTATTTCTGGTACTCTTTGACTTACGAATATGCAGAGGATTCATAAGTGTGGGGTTTGTGGATGCTTTGTGCCAGGCATAGATCACCCTTCAGCAATATATAGGAGACTGAGTAGAGGCAAAGGACTTTAAGGGCTTTGCATAAGGCAGGTTTGTTATGCCTTATATTCTTTTTGTACAGGACCTCTGAGGTCACTCTAGTTAATTATTAGTAATAATTAATTACTTAATGTCTGTTCATGTATATTACTGAATGTTTGTTTAAAATGTTTGCAATATGCTGAAGTTTTCTCCCCGAGCCACCACTGAAAAGAGGTTTTTGAATAAATCCAGATGGATAAACCCGGTAAACAAAACCAAAATGAAAAATAAATTAAATATATTTAAGGTTGCATCATTGGACATTCTTTCACAAGAAGAATAAATCAATTCTTGACTACAATCTGCGTGAAGATGAAAAGAAAGTAAGCTCTTTCCCGTTGCATATAAAGCATGATAAAGACTGAAGAAATCATAAATTAATAAAATGTAATACAAGTTGTATATCTCTGTTATTATGGGATAGGAATGATCCACTTTCTATGGTAGAGCCAAGAATTAAACTCCGATCCCCATCTAAAACAAAATCAAGCTTATTGAAATCAGCTAAGACCTGGAAAAGATGATGGAAGATGCTGTCCCATGACATGGTGCCTAAACTGAAGTCAATACTAAGATGCATGGACAGAGTGGGCTGACATTTTCTACTATAACAAAAAAAAAAAAAAACTTCCTCGAATACGATTCTATACCAGTAATGTGTTAAGCAAGAAAATGCTTTTAACCACAATTGCCACCTCACAACTTGAGTTACCTAAGACTAATATATGTAATACCCACTTTTTCTTAAATATCTTGAAATGGGATACATGCTTATAGGTTTCTTGTATGAAAGATACATTAATCTCTGTGTTGTAGAATAAATGTTAAAATAAATTCCTCTTAGCTAGCACCTGATTTTCAGGAAGAGATACTTAGTTCAGTCATCTCAAATTTAGTCCTTTTTGCTCAAACAGAATAGTACATGCCTACCTGACTGCCCTGGTGGATGGAGAAAAAAGAATATAAAATGGCAGCATAAAACAATGACACCTACACCATTTAAAGAGTAAACTAGTAAGACTCCTGACTGTTAATTACACAAGACAGCCAGCTCCCTTCACCCCAGGCCTAATCTTATAGCACCCTCACATGGTTAGCTGGAAACTTCAAAACTGTAAATATAATCACCCCAATGACGTAAACAGCAGAAGAAAAAGTATTTACAATATTTTATTCGCTCTACAAGAGTAGTCAGTATCTCATGCAGCACACCTGCTGTTCTCAGAACATAATTAGCACTAGTAGCTTAATGTCCTTTGGGGGGTTTTGCAACATAAAAGTGGGTCAGATTTACTGCATGAGCTGCAGTATGTATTACTGATGATATGTCAACACAAGGGTATATCAATAAATCGCTAACACAGCTGAGCACCAAAATGATATTTAAATAGCTGACATAAAGTAGTTGGGTTTCATTGGAGGAAAAAATAAAACAATCACATTTGATCCAGGAAACTCACAGCACATAATATACTGGAGACACTGCCCATTCAACCAAACACCATCTCCATGGGTGACTTTAACTACCTCATTATAATCTCCATGGGTGACTTCAGCTAACCCACTATAAACTGGGAATTATACATGCCCCAAACATGCAGGTCCAGAGATTCTTGGACTTTGTAAACATAAACTTCCTGAACCAGCTTTTCTATACATCCACCTGGGGTGCTGACATGCATATGCTGAGGAAGGGTGTAGACCTGAAAGCTTCATTAAATCTTGATGTGTGGTGACTTTCGTGTGTTTTTTGGATTGTGCTGACATGCATGACCTGGTCCTCACAAACATGGGAGAATGGTAACCCCCACCCTGTGTAATGTTTTCAGTGGTCAGGTTGAATCAAGTTGGACCATAAAGCTTATCTCCTTTGAAATGAAAATAAAACTCAGGCTCCCAGTTAACACTGGAACTTTTAGGAATTATTTTAAAAGTCAAACTCCCTACTATTAGGTGATACTGTAGCAAATTTTCAAGCAACCTAATGCCGAGAACCCTCAAAACCCTGAGAAAGTCATTGCCTATGTGGAATTGTTCAGAGAAACCTTGTAAGCTCATGTTACTGGCTGGATAGAGACACCAGTAGCTACACAGAATAAGCACAAGACAGACTCAGACACAAGCCGCCCTGGTGGAATCCCAGCATCAGGAGGTTCTATAAGAAAAAGAAGAATAAAATGATGACAAACATTAGGAAGTGCAATGCCCAGAAAGGAAAAAATAACTCCCTCATCAAGCTAAACAGATAACTCAGGGCTTAATCAAGTCTTCTAAAGCCACATTTCAGGTAAAAATAGCCATCCAGGCCAAGGACAATTACAAGACATTCATCAGCTGTGTTTGCAGCATCAAAGGTTATACACAACAACATGCTGAACTAATTGTAAAGAGAGCCACCTATATTAAGCCTGAATATATAGCAAATGTACTGGCCAATAAATTTAGATCCAGTTTTACTCCCCCCCCCGACGCTCTTCAGAAAATATCCTCAACCATAACTCCCTCAATTATCACTAGGAAACAGGTCCTCAATGCATGGCCCAAGGCCAAGAACACTGCATCAATGGGCCTAGATAATATGCCCGGATGCCTCCTTAATAACATGAAACAAGATCTAGCAGTACTATTAGAATCACTATTTCACCATAGATACCAGACAGATTTCATGCTAAAGGAATGGAGGACTGCAACTCTCATCCTTCTGCACAAGGGTGGGCTATCTATGGGCCTCAGTAACTATCGACCCACAGCCTGATATGCAAAGAAATGGAAAGAATTACCATGGAAATGATAAACAATAACATAGGAAACCTTCACACACTAGATCCAGCCCTGTTTTGTTTTGTCAAAGACAGTTCATGCCTACTCAGTCTGATGGATTTCTTTGAGAAGGTCACAAAAATAATGGATGAGGGCAAAATGGTGCATACTGCCTACTTTGACCTGGCCAAAGCATTCAACACAATACTCCACTCAGGCATTATAGACAAACATAAAATTAGGTATAAACCCCCTATGTTACCTGCTAAGGCAAAGATAGAATCCAGGAAGTTAGGATAGGGGAGTCTAGCTCTACAAAAAGGCCAGCTACTAGTGGAGTTTCTCAAGACCTGGTGTTGGGGATACTTGTTTTTGGCATCTACTTCTCTAAAGTCAAGGCCAGCGTCAGCAGCCTCTGGCTGATCAAGTTTGCAAAATACTGCAATCTAGACACAATAGCAGAATAGCAGAAACACAGAAATACCCTACAAGAAGGCCTGACACAAACTAGTATCTGGTGCCAAACCCACAATTTAAAATTCAACGCATAATAGTATTCTTTAGACACATGGCTACCCCTGGAAACTACCACATTGTTAATACACCCCTAAGAGTAGACCCAGTGGTCAGGAATTTAGGATTGCATGAAAACAGTAACCTGGCCTTTGACCATCATGTGTATATGGCAGTAAAGAAACCATTCTGTGTTGTGCTAGTTATAAGAAAGGGTATGGCATCTGGCTCCAAGTATGTCATTGTTCCTCTTTATTTAGCCCTCATCAGACCTATCACTGAGTACAACACCCCATTCAGTACCTGGCCAAGCATATGCAACAACTGGTGTGTCCACAGAGGTTTCTTACAAAAACAACGCAAGACATAAATATATGAAAGCCTTATCCCTGTACTCTGTCTCCTACAGATTACTGAGAGGTGATCTATGCCTGGCCTACAAAGCATCCTCTGATCTCTCTCTCTCTGATTGACCTATTGCACAAAACAAATAGCATCAGAATTACCCAGTTTAGGAACATAAACCTTGTTTGCAACATAAATATGACATTTTGAAGGGACAGGTATGTGTCTCAGAGACTACTTCTCTGGAGCTGGCTTCCCTTCCAAATGAAGCAGAGTTCTTGCTAATCAAATGCAAGCATAACTTGGACCAGTGGCTGGGGATTCAAACATTTACCCCTGGTCTGGCACTTATGTTTCTATGCCCAAGCCCACATATACCCAAAGTAACCCTAGGGTATCAAAACTTGTCAGATACATTTGGGAAGCATGGCCAGGCTTAAAAAAGCCCCCTGGGGTAGTTAGCCTAATAATCACTTATGAACCTATGAAGCTATGTTTCTACTAAACTATTAACAACTGTATATCTATTGTAATTTGCATGACTATGTAAACTATTTATGTTATTCTCTGTATTAACAATTTTATCAGGAAAGACTGACTAGGCAGAAAAAAAAATCAATGGTTACCCAGGAGAAAAACTCCAGAGAGACTACAAATATAACATGAATCAATAATGAATGACATTAAATGCACAAGTTGAAAATTATGTTATAGAACTAGTTATACTAACCTTTCTAGATCAAGTAAAATGGGAACTTTTCCCTGTAATGACTGTAACTATTGAAAGCATATTTTATGCTCTAAAGTATTTGTGCATCCACTGACTAATAAGAGAGCATATTTTATTATTTTGCTGATTGTAACATCAAGTATTTCATATATGCTGCTACAAGTACGACATGCCAAATGTCTTTCATAGGGAAAACAGATAGACTGCATTGTGATCTGCCGTGAGAGTAGGCAACAGGTTGAGGAGAACCTGGGGAGGTGGAGACATGCTCTGGAGAGGAGAGGAATGAAGGTCAGCAGGACTAAGACAGAATTTATGTGTGTAAATGAGAGGGAGGACAGAGGAATGGTGATGATGCAGGAAATAGAGATGGTGAAGGTGGATGAGTTTAAATACTTGGGATCAACAGTTCAGAGTAATGGTGAGTGTGGAAGAGAGGTGAAGAAGAGGGCAGGCAGGGTGGAGTGGGTGGAGAATAGTGTCAGGATTGATTTGTGATAGACGACTACCAGTAAGAGTGAAAGGGAATGTCTACAAGATGGTAGCTCCACGTGGGTTTACAGAGTGGTCCTAGCAGCAAGGAACTCAAAAAAGCGACTACCTTCTGGATTTAAGTATATTTGCTTTTTTTCCACTGGAAATAGCTTCTGTTGCTTACTTTAAACTAGCCTGAACTGTTTTTTTTTCTGATTACTGCATTTATTTTTAAATCTGCACTTAAAGTTACATTTAGTTGAATTTAATCGAAAGTTTGCTTCTTTGTTTGTTTAATTTAACTGTGGAGGCTGCCCACTAAAGTGTGCTAGCCTGTGTAACTAATTTATCACTGTCTCT
Organism: Protopterus annectens; assembly: GCF_019279795.1. Taxonomy (NCBI): domain Eukaryota; kingdom Metazoa; phylum Chordata; order Ceratodontiformes; family Protopteridae; genus Protopterus; species Protopterus annectens. The sequence continues at coordinate 859,477,077 of NC_056728.1, forward strand.
GCATTTTCTGTGTATTTCTACAAAAAAAACAAAAAAACAAAAAAATAATCCTTGTTTTCCCGCCTTTCTCGACTAGTTTAGACCAGTATACAGGCATTGCTGTATTCTGGGCTGTGGTGTAGTTCCTGTGTTGTCCATTACCTTACTTGGATAGAAGGAAGTTTCTTTGCTCACCAGTGGGAGTGGGGAGCCTTGAGCAGCCTACCTGTCCTTGGGGGAAGTGACCTCAGCACAAGAAGCTGTAGTAATTGGTTGTTTGGGACCATTCCTAGCTCTTTTGTAGTTCACTTCTTAAAATCCGCCTTTGCACGGCTTTGCGCGGTCGTGCGCGCAGTGCCGGTTAAACAAGGTTAAAGTTTTTCTGGCTCCGCTAAGTCTGCTCTTCAATTTTTCCCTTAGAACTGTTTCTACTTGCAATCTAAACAGCCTATACTCTATCTGAAAAGCACAGCACTTGCTCCTAAAGCATTTTTATACAGGTAAAGCACTCTTAATCAAAAGAAAGTACTTCATTCACCTAAATTCTGTTGAGTACACATCTCCCTATAGGTCCTTTCTGACTCAGTTACACAGCAATCTTTTTCACTATTTCTAGCATGTCGAAGGGTCAGTTGCTGGCGTCCTCTCCTTTTCAGCTGGTGAATCTGGGAATCTTGAGGCAATGTTACAATTGCCTCATGTACACAGACAACCCTCTCCTCCTCCCAACAAATACAAATATATGCGAGAGATGCAACTATATAGCCAAACTGGAGGCTGAGCTCTCTCAATTCAGTACTGGCAAGACCAGTCAGGAGGAGAAGGTAACCACGCACACCACAAACCCAGTCTCACATAGAACTATCACAACCACAAACCAAACACATAAACACACAAAAACATACTCGGAGGCGCTGATTACAAATCTACCAAAATGACAGAGGCCTCCAAAGCAGACACCCAAGCAACCACCACCTCAAGACATAGCACATGCAACACATAGTTCACAAAGTCAGTGTGCTAAACAGTCACAGCCCTTAAGGCCAAACAACATGCCAGACACACTTGTAATAGGTGACTCCATAGTCAGACACACTGACGTCCTGCTCACCAGACTGAACAAGGAAAAGGTCACAGTAAGCTGCCTGTCGGGAGCTAGAATCCGCCACATAACACAAGCACTCAGGTCACTCCACAGCAAGTACAAATATGACTCAGTCATTGTACATGCCGGTGTGAACGACCTGAGACGTACCTCCCTGGACTACATGGAAAGAGACATAGAGGAGCTCTCTGATTATGTAGCCCAGGCCGGTATGACCCTGACCCTGAGCAGCATCTTACCCTCACCATGAATGATGCCACAGTACAAAGACAAAATGATCAGTTTTAACAATTGGCTTAATTACTGGTGTCATTCTAAGGGGATCCAATGTCTGTCTGCTTGGGATGACATGCTTGACAAGCCATGCTGCTTCGCAAGGGATGGCTTGCACCTGTCACCCCTAGGCTTCCGGATATTGACCAAGGCTCTTGCCACCCCCATAGTGCCTTTTTTAGGCAAGGCTCAAATGACAAACCTACCTCCCTAGAAAACACAAGTGGAAAAAACTAAGGGTAATGCTGCTCAATGCCAGAAGTCTAAACCTCAAGATGCACGCCCTCGAAGCCCTCCTCAGTATGGAGAACATCGATGTCTGTGCAGTGACTGAAACCTGGTTCAAGGCTCCTGAGAGTACCCCAGCACTATCAGGTTTTACCTCATATCATGCATTCCGGCCCCAAAACTTGGACCGAACCACAAAAGGAGGGGGAGTATCCATTTTCATCAAAGATACCCACACCTCCAGGTTAGTGGCAATGCATGAAGCATCAGAAACTATCCAGGTGCAACTAACCATAGGCAAAACTGCCTTACAGTTTGTAGCATGCTACAGACCACCCTCTCAAACTCAGGAACCCCACACAGCCTTCCTGAAGACACTGGAGAGTATGAATGTCTCTCCAAATACCATCATTTTGGGAGACTTCAACTACCCAAACATAGACTGGGAACATTACTCAAGCCCCAACACCCTAGCCCAAAGGTTCCTAGAATCCATAAACTCAAATGCAATGGAACAACTAGTCACCATTCCCACAAGAGGAGACAATATACTAGACCTGAGCATCACAAACATGGGGACAAAATGCTCCACACCAGAAGTATATCCCTCTTTGGTAAGATCAGACCATAAATTAATCTCACTGGAAATCCACATCCCGCCCCCACCCACTGCACAAAAGACCACAGTGAAGAACTTCTCAAAAGCAAACTTCACACTTCTTAAGACTGAAGTGGTATCCTTCAAGGCCCCTGGGCCAGTGGAAACCACAACCCACACTGCTGAATCCTTTGCAAATGCCTTCTATGGGCACCTTCAAGAATGCATGGATCATGCAATCCCAAATAAAACCAAGACCCATTCCCCCAAAGGCAGGCGCCCGGTCTGGTGGACCCCAGCCATAAACAAACTTTACAACAGGAGGAGGAAGCTACTACATGACAGAGCAAAATCCCTAAAAGGGAAGGCGTCTCTGATCAGTACTAGCAAAAAACTATGATCTCTCATAAAATCATCCAAGGACAACTTTGAGAGAAAAATCGCAAAAGACACAAAAGACAATCACAAGGCCTTCTTTAGCTATGTTAGAAACCTGGGTGGAAACTCCCAGATATGCTCAGAGTTAGTCCAAAATGACACAAAATACACTGAACCCACTGACATTGCCAACATTCTGGCAGACAGGTTCAGTGCAAATTTCCCCCCCCCCCAAAGGAGAAATAACTATCCCAGCAGAGTGTAGCCTCCCTGACATCTCAGATGCCCAGGTGAGAGCCGCCCTCTCTAAAGCTAAAATCACAGCATCAATGGGACCGGATGGTGTCCCAGGCTGTGTGCTACATGAACTCCAAGAGGAACTAAACCCACACATAAGGCTGCTGTTTAATCTTAGCCTTACTATAGGATACATACCCAAAGAGTGGTGTACGGCAACAGTGGTCCCACTTCACAAAGGCGGTGCCTCTATGGGCCACGGAAATTACCGCCCCATAAGCTTGACGAGCCTGGTCTGCAAAGCTATGGAGAGGATCATTATGGAACTCATAAACAAAGACATTGGGGACCTACAGACATTGGATCCTACTCAATTTGGCTTTGTCAAGGGCAGATCCTGCCTTTTGAACTTTGCCGTCTTTTTTGAAACAGTCATAAAGGCCATTGATGAGGGTAAGGCAGTTCACACAGCCTACCTTGACCTTTCAAAAGCCTTTGACACAATACCCCACTCGGGCATCATAGACAAACTCACCAGCTTAAATGTAAACCCATATGTCCCAAGATGGTTTGCAAACTGGCTCAAGGACAGAACCCACAGGGTCAGAGTTGCTGGAGCTATGTCAGACTCTAAGCCAGTCACAAGCGGTGTCCCACAGGGCTCAGTCCTGGGACCCCTCTTGTTCGGCATTTATTTTTCCGAAGTACAGGCAAACATAGGAGGATTGTGGCTGACAAAGTTCGCAGATGACTGCAAACTGGGCGCCATAGTTGATACTCCAGCGGACACAAACATCCTTCAGAGAGGCCTCATAGAAATGGATAATTGGTGCCAGAGCCATGGCCTTAAGCTGAACGCCAAAATATGTATAGTCATACCCTTTGGGAAAAACAAGGTACCGACAAATTACCACATAGGCGGTAATCCGTTAAGTACGGAAGAGGTAATCAGGGACCTAGGGACCCAGGTTGACAGTAACCTCTCATTTGACACTCACATTGCCAAAGTGGTTAGGAAGACCTTCTATATTGCCCACCTTATCATGAAGGGTTTCACATCTAGATCAAGAGAGGTCATTGTGCCCCTGTACTCTTCTCTTATCAGGCCAATGATTGAGTACAATGCCCCATTTGGGATGTATCTCACCCGACACCAGCAGCAGTTGGAAAGACCCCAAAAGTTCCTCACCAAGAGGATAAAGGGTCTTAAACATATGTCATATGATGCCCGACTGAAAAAACTCCAGCTCTATTCAGTCGCATACCGCCTACTCAGAGGTGATCTGTGCCTGACGTACAAGGCCATGTCCAATCCTGAATTAATGGACATGCTCCACCTCAGAAAATCCAAATCCATCAGAGCCACGAGAACAAGTGACTTAAACCTCAACACAGAAATAAATAGGACGTGCTGGAGGGACAGATTCATAACACAGAGGCTCCCTACACTCTGGAACAGAATCCCAGTCCATTTTAGGCAGAGCCCCTCACTGACTCTATTCAAGAGAAATCTCGACGAGTGGATGGGAGATCGTAGGTTTACCCCGGGGGTCATCTCTGTGTCACTACTAGACAGAGGCATAGTAAACTAAACCCTAAAAGGGCGTAGTATTCTCATCCTAAGGGGTGGTGTAAGCCACATACACTCTGGCTAGGCTTATAAATGCCTTAGGGCAGATAGCCTAGTATGAACCTATGAACCTATGGTAGTGAGACCAGCTATGTTATATGGGTTTGAGATGGTGGCACTGATGAAAAGACAGGAGTCAGAGCTGGAGGTTGCAGAGTTAAAGATGTTAAGATTTGCATTGGGTGTAATGAGGATGGACAGGATTAGAAATGAGTATATTAGAGGCTTAGCTCAGGTTGGATAGTTTGGATACAAAGCCAGAGAGGCGAGATTGCGTTGGTTTGGACATGTACTGAGGATGGATGCTGGGTATATTGGGAGACGGATGCTAAGGATGGAACATTCAGGTAAGAGGAAAAGATGAAAGCCTAACATACGGTTTATGGATGTGGTGAGGGAAGACAAGTAGGTGGTTGGTGTGACAGAGCAAGATACAGAGACAAAGAAATGGAAACAAATGATCTGCTGTGATGGCCCCTAATGGTAGCAGCAGAAAGAAAAAGAAGAAAATCATATTTTATTCCATGGATCAGGAGCTTTTACAAAATAGTTTAAAAACTACCAGTCTCTGGATGTCTAATAATAAGCTGTAAACAAATACAAAAATATGCATTTCCCCCACCTTTCCTAAAAAATATATACAACCATTATTCTCTGGAGTGTCAGGATTTATACAGGGTAACATGATATAGGGGTTCTAATGCATTCTCGTTTATCATTTAGGCTATACCTTCGTGGGGTATATGCTATTTCATTCAACTTGAAAAGTTAGACCTGGAATGCTAGCCCGAGAAGAATCACTTGGTATGAACCTTTTTCACACTATTTTATAATTTATTTATTTATTTTATTTTTATTTTACATTTGTTGACCGGGCTAGTCTAGCTGGACATATTTCCATAATAAGACCTTTGTTAGTTATGCAGTGTTAGTGTAGCCCCCTATGACCATTGCTTGGTAAATAAAACACAGAGTGTTCTGACATAATGAATGACACTTACTGATTCTCCACTCAGTCCCATAATTAGAGGCTAGAGAAGATGAATATGTTCTCTCTCGTGTAGGAGAAGAAATTGCATAATTATTATGTTTAATATGGTATTTGTTTCACTGCCCAGGCATAAGTAAAGGCAAACACTAATTCATATCTTAGATATTTTAAGCTGAACTTTCACAAGAACCCCGTTTTAGTATCTAGAGGAAAAACTGCCCTTGTGTTTTAAGGAAGCTGCTGAGACATTTGAAACTAGATTATATGAAGAAGGTTCTTTCTTATTTTACAGATCTGGCAGTTTTATTTTCTATTATTTGACACTATTCCGTGTATGTATATTCTTATTATTTCCCTGAAAAGATAGATTTTCTGATATATTTCCTTTAAATCTGATTCCTGAATAGTCTTTCTGATATTTTATTTAAATTTGATTGCAATACCTTTGTAGAAACCTGTTCAGTTTTGTAAACTATTTCAAATTCCCTAGCACCAAAAATGCATTGGGGGAGGGTGGTGCATTGTGGGACAGCAGTCATAGCTGCCTAATTCATCCAGGGTTAATTGGGCTAGAAGGCATGTTCTACCAGCTAGTTTAGTTATTATTTATTTATTGGCATTTGTTTACCAGGATAGTCCACTGGGCCAATCACAGTCTATTTTCAGTGGAGGCTTGGGGAGAAAAGCTCCAGAAGAACACATTAGAAATATACAAACTCAAACAACATAAACTTATTACAAAGTAATCCACTACAGTTTATATAACAGTATGGGTAAACATTATGTCAACTGCCTAGCATACATAATTTTTGCAGGGTTCTAAGCTTAATTAGGGTCTATATTAGAACACCGAACATTCAAAATGTTGAGCGTTCTAATATCGAACCCTAGCAATCGAAAAAAAAAACATTGAACATTCGGAACAGTGAATTTTTTCCTAGGGAAATAATTTGCTGTTCCAAAACACATACACACAACACAAGCACACCAAACAAACAGTAATCCACACACATACACCTAAACTCGTACAAATAACCCTACACTAAACTATACATACACCACTAACTATCCACTTATCTTAACCCAAACCCTAACCCTATGGTCCGTCACTATCGCACAGTCACCTCACCCACACCCTAACCCGCCCTAACCCACACATCCATACAAACGCACAATTACCTGACCCGCGCCCTAACCCTAACTCACCTAACCCGCCCTAATGCACACGTCCACACAATCGCCCACTTACCTGAACCCGACCAGTAACTTTCTACCAGAGTGCTGAAAATACTGAAGCAACAGAAATGGACAACTGGATTCTTTCCCTAGGAAAGAATTTGGTTTCCTGTTACTTCGATATTTTCAGCCTGAAAACGGGTCGATATTAGAACACCCGACATTTCAAATGTTCGGTGTTCTAATATAGACCCCTTAATTACACTATCAAGCTACTAGTATCTAAGTTAAAGGAGTTAATAGAACAAGTAAAGAAAGTATAAGAAGGGAGAGGGAAAGAAACAGGTAGTTTAAAAGGCAGGAGAATGAGGAGAGTAAAAGAAAAAACTTAAGGCAGAGGCATCGGAAGAAAGGTGTGAATAGTAAAGGGTGAAGAAAGAGAGAGAGTGGGTAGAAGGTTGTATAATGGAAAAGAACTGAGAGTGGAAAGTTAGGAGATGAAGGGAATGATAAAAGGGCAATGACAGGTTATGGAAGGAGGAGGCGTAGTGCAATTACAAATCTAGGTGGAGTGGAGGTATTTTTGCAGAGCTGTTTTAAAAGAAACAGTGTTGTGGGTGGTACCAATAGATAGAAGAAGGCTATTCCAGGTTTTGCCTATAGTCCAGGAGTACAGTAGTTGACCAGCAGGTACTTTGGGGTTATGAATTTGCAGGAAGTGTTGGTTTTCTGATCTTAGGGACCTACTGGGATTGTAATGGGAAAATAAGGAATTTAGAGGGGGGCCATCTTGAGGTTTGAAAAGTATTCTGTGTGTGGTAGTTAGTTAGAAATAGGTGAGGTAGTGGGGGAACTCAAGCCAGTTTTGTGTTTTTAGGGGTATGCAGTAGTAGGTGGAGAGGTGGTATTTGTTGCAAACTTAGCAATTTTGTTATAGCATGTTTCTAATTTAGTTTTGAGTGAGGATTGGAGATTGGTTAGGAAGGGGGCACAATAGACAAGAGAAAGAAGCAGACAGGTGGAAGCAAGTACTTATCTTGTAGAGGAAAAAAGGAAATGATTATGCCTGTAAAGAACATCCAATTTTTGGTGTGTCTTACGGATGTTATTTTGTATGTGTATGTCAAATTTTAGCTCTCATCAATTATGACTCACAGGAGTTTATTATGGCTAACTGATTTGATTTTTGTGTGGTTCAGGGAAAGTATGGTAAACTGAGATTTGCTGATGGGAGTATTTTTCTTAGGAGTGAAAATTATGATTTTGGTTTTATTGGGGCTAAGAGACAGATAGTTGTCATGGAGCCATGTCTCTATGGTGGAAAAAGCCGATTGAGTGATGTATTGTAGCTGTGTTACATTTTCAGTGGAGCAAATAATAGTGGAGGCATCCATATATTGTAGAAGTGCACCCTGATGGAATGATGAGTGAAGGTTACTGATAAATATATTGAAAAGTAGAGATTCTAATATATAGCCTTTTTAGTAACACCAGTGGAGGTGTGAATATATGGGGATTGGGAGTGGTGCCATTTTACTGCCTGTTCTATGTCAGATAGATAGCTTTTGAACTAGTGGGTAGATGGAGTAGATAGTCCAATGTCAGAAAGCTGGGAGAGAAGGAATGAGTGAGAGATAGTATTAAAGGCCTTAGATAAGTCCAGAAATAGAGTGGAGATGATCTTACTGGAGTCTTGGGCTTTATTGACTATGAAGGATATTTGGGCAGTTGAAGTACTGTGGCCTGGTCAGAAACCATGGTGATTTTGAAAAAGGATTTGTTTGTTAAGAAGGAAATGCAGAAGCTGCATGTGTACACATTTTCCAGGAATTTGGAGATGGTAGAAAGAATAGCTATGGGGCAGAAGTTTGAGATATCAGCTGAGGTACCACCTTTGTAGAGAGGTAGGATATATGCTCTTTTCCAGAGGTTGGGGTGGAAGGATTCTTGGATGGATCTATTAATGATTATGCTAATGGGGCAATAACTTCTGCATCCATTTTTAGTTATTCTGCAGATAGACCATCAGCTGCGTTGGAGTTGGGTTTTAGTTTAAGAAGTAGTCTTTTTATGGTTGTTGGGATTGTAGTGTTTGTGAATTCAGGCAAGGTAGTAGTTGTGACCAAGTTTGTGTGTGTGGCTGAGGGGTACTGGGACTGTGTGTGTTGAGAAAGAGTGGTTTGACCTAGAATGTTTGAAGTAGGGACTGGAGACTGGGGCTGTGTATGTTGAGTGAGAGTGGTTTGGCCTGGAATGTTTGGTGTAGGGACAGGTTGAGAGAAGTTAGCTGTAATATTTGCTATTGTGTCTATGAAGTGTGAGTTAAAGAGACTTGTTATTTGTTCAGGTGTTTTGTCTGGGTGAGAGCAAGGGTTACTTTTTGTTCCTGAGTTTAGAAGAGTACCAATGGAGGACCAGAATTGTTTTTGGTTATGCTTGTGGGTTTTTTTTGAAGCTTTAAGTAGTATTCATTCTTGTCTTTGGATACTAGTCTTTTTACTTGACTGTGAAGTTGTTTGAACTTTAATAGATCAGAATTGTTTTTCTGCTTTTGTCAAAGCTTCCAGGTTTTGTCCCCAGTTAACATTAGCTCCTTTGTGGGTTTAGTTAACCATGAAGCATGATTATTTTTTATTCTTTTTATTTGGTGTGGTGCAAGGCTGTCTAATATTTTTACAAAGGTAGTATTAAAATAGTACAGAACATCATCTAGAGGGAGGGTTTTTAGGTTATTCCAACTGATACTTTTCAAGACATGTTTGAATGTCTGCGTGTTAAAGTTGGATAGGTTCCTAACATGCTTAAAGTGATGGTCCTTTATGAGAGTGGTTGCAGTTCAAGTAAGAAAGTCAAGAAAGTGTTCACTTAATGAGTTAGTGAGGGTGCCAGCTGATGACATTTTAGTGGGGTCAGAGACTAAAATCCAGTCTAAGATGGAACCTTCTTTAGTACTGTTATTATATCTGGTGGGGTGGTGATAAGGTGGAAGAAGTGAAACAAGTTTATATTTGTGGATAGACTTTTTGAATTAATGCTCTGCCAGTTGATGTTCATGTTGCTGAGTATTATAGTTTTGTTTTTTATGATGTGAGAAAACCAAGACAATATATTTTCCAAAATTGGCATATTATTTCCATGGGGAATATATAGGACTATGTTGCAAAGATTTTTAGATTTGTTTAATTTTAGGAAGAAGACCAGACTTTCAGCACTGGAGAATTGGGGAATGTATTCACTGAATGGGAATAAGTTCAAAGTATTAGGGAATAGGATGGCAACTCCACCTCCTTTTTTGTTGGTTCTATTGACCCTTATTCTACTGTAGTTGGGAGGAAAGAACTCTGAATCTTTTATATTTGGTTTTAACTTGGTCTTGGAAGAGACACGCATATTGATTTTATTGTGTGCTAACCAGGTTTGTAGGTTAGCAGCTTCATTACGAATGCTTTGTAGGTTTATGGTGGAAATATGTAATGATTTAAAACAGTTAGTAGATCTGGTTGTAATAGGGACAGTGGTGGCAGTAGAACCTGGGGTGGGATGGATATCACCACACTGGATTAATGTTGAGGTAATTGATGGTTGGGGTTGATTGAGAGTAGGTTGTTTAGAGATTTTAAAGTACAGTGGAAAAGACAGAGTCAGCATGAACAGAGAATATTTAGAATAGTTTGTGGAAAGAATAAATATTTAGAACAGAGTAGTGGAGTTATAGGATATAGGCTAGGGTGTATTTCAGAATAGCTTTCAGATGGGGTGGCTAGGAGGGTGGTTACAAATGCGTGTTTAGTGAATGTTGATTTAGAGTTGAGTGATGGGAGTTGTAAAAGTAGGGCTAGTAGTAGTATGGTATGAGATAGAAAAAAATATGTAATGATATGGAGGGGGGCATAAGGATGGGCAGTGTAACTATTAGTGAACCAGGAAAGTGTTGGAACTTGGTTGGTTGAATTATGGTAGTAGGTATGGCTGTGGCTTATAAATTTAGGTGTAGTGGGGGTGGGTGGTGAATGGGAGTAGGGTAGGGGAGTGGAGTGAGCTCGAGTGAAGTAAGGGTAAATGGTATGGGCTGGACCCGACTCTAAAAGAAGGAATCATCAGGAACAATCAGAAAGTTTTGCAATTTCTGTAAATTTATGCTGTAAATTGTAGCAAGAAAAGTTATTGAAAAGTTGTTTTCAACTTAAGTGGGCAGAGGAAGGGGGCAATAAAAAAATTAGTTAGCTAAGAGACAACAGTGCAGATATGAAGTAGTGAGGCTATTGAGCTAGAGGGTAAAATAGAAAGTGAGACAAAAATTTAGTGGTCTAGGTATGGGAACAAGGGGGAACAGGATGCAGAAAAAAAACAGCAAAAAAGGCTTAACAGTGTAGACAGATAATTGCAAGGTAAGATATAAAAGGGAAGTAATGTGTCTAGGCTGAACAAGGGATGTATTAGCAGAAAGAGAGGGATGAAGTATTAAAGCAGTCTGGTGATGTGCAGCAGATGACCAAGGGCTGTAAAGGTTATAAATTCAGTTTAAAAAAGGCACGTACATAGCTTAAATGGATGGGGAGTGGCAGCAGAGCTTAAACTTTTTGAATGCAGAGACCAGCAAGATCATAGTTCACGCTACAGAGCTTGCAGGGGTGAAAAATTGTAGCATAGCAGAATCTATGAAAAGGGAAAGAGGTGGAGAGTTAGAATAAACATATACACATAACACAGAAGAGCAACAGTTTCTTAAAACAAACTATAACGGGATAATAAGAGAGAAAAGGAGGGAGAAGTTAGAAAAAGAAACAACTGTTTATATATTTCAGCTTACTGTACTCTAAACATCTGCTATCATTCATAGCTAAAAACTTTATACAGCTTGTATAAGTACAGTAGTGTAGTTAGCATGGCAGTTAAGAGTTATACATAACACTCCATTACTAGTCAGTTTAGCATGCTGTAGAGAGTTCCACAATGGTCTAAAAAATAGCTAGCAAATAGAACCAAGCTGTATCCTACTGCAATCCAAAAAAAATAAATAAGCAGTAGTACAAGAAAAAAATGTTGATATTTGATCTTCACTACTAAAAACTGAACAGAGCTCAGACAGTGTTATCACTCAGCATAAAGGAGTGCTGCATTACAGCTAAGCAAACAATCAATACAGCTTTTTTGGCAAGTTAACAAAATAATGTAGTTGTTAAACAAGTCAGGAAAAAAATGAAGTGATAAAACAGTGGTTTACCTTATGAGTCAACATGTACATATCACTAGAAAGCTGCACAGATAGTTTAGAGTAGGAAGTATAGGGTAAGATGGTAAGATGGCAGGGAATGCTGGCTGCAGTTTTTAAACATGCAAAGCATGATGGAAAAACAAAACAGGAAGAAAGGGAATAAACCAATTGGGACAGAGGTACTCAAATTACAATAAGTGGTTAAAATGTTCTTGACTCTAAAAGACGGAATCATCAGGAGCAATCAGTAAGTTTTGCAGTTTATATAAATCTAAGCTGTAAATTGTAGCAAGAAAAGTTGTTGAAAAATTGTGTTCAACTTAAGTGGCCAGAGGAAGGGGGCAATAGAAGTATGAGCTAGCTAGTAGCAAGGAGTGCAGATACGGAGTAGCAATGCTATCAAGTTAGAGGGTATAATAGAAGGAGAGACAAAAATTTAGTTGTCTAGATATGGGGAGAAAAGGGGAATAGGAGGCAGAAGAAACAGCAAAAAAATAATTAACAGTGTAGGCAGATAATTGCAAGGTAAGATATAAAAGGGAAGTACGGGATCGAGGCTGAACAAGGGATGGATTTGCCCAAAGAAGGGCAAAGAGTACTAAAGCAGCCTGGTGATGGGCAGCAGATGGCCAGGGCTGTACAGGTTATAACCTCAGTTTAAAAAAGGCACGTACATAGCTTAAATGGATGGGGAGCGATAGTAGAGCTAAAACTTTCTGAATGCAGAGAACAGAAATATCATGTTTCATGCTGTAAAACTTGAAGGGGTGAATAAAATTGTAACGTAGTAGGAAAAGGGAGAGAGACGGAGGGTTAGAAGAAACATAAATGTAGCACAGAAGAGTAACAGTTTCTTAAAAAAGGTATAGTGGGATAGTAAGAAAGAAAAGGAGGGAGAAGTTAGAAAAAGAAACAAGTGTTTATAAATTTCAGCTTACTGCAATCTAAAGATCTGCTATCATTCATAGCTAAAAACGTTATGCAGTTCGTATAGCTTCTTAGCACAGCAGTTGAGTTATACAGAACACTCCATTATTAGTCAGTTCAGCATGCCAAAGAGCATTCCACAATGGTCTAAAAATATCTGTCAAATAGAACCAAGCGTTATCCTATTGTGAATAAAATAAATCAGCAGTACTACAAGAAAAAAACTGTTGATATTTGATCTTCACTACTAAAAACTGAACAGAACTCAGACAGTGTTATCACTCAGCATAAAAGAGTGCTGCATTACAGCTAAGCAAACAAAGAATGCAGCTCTTCTGGCAATTTAACAAAATAATGTAGTTTTTAAGCAACGCATGAGAAAAATTATGTGATAAAACAACGGTTTACCTCCAGAATCAATGCGTACATATCACCAGAGAGCTGTGCAGAAAGTTTAGAGTAGGAAGTATAGGGTAAGATGGCGGGAATGCTAGCTGCATTTTTTTAACATGCAGAGCATGATGGAAAAACAAAACGGGAAGAGAAGGAACAAACCGTTGGGATAGACATATTCAAATTACGATAAGTGGTTAAAGTGTTCCTAACTATAAAAGAAGAAATCATCAGGAACAATCAGTAAGTTTTGCAAATTATATAAATTTATAATGTAAATTATAGTAAGAAAAGTTATTGAAAAGTTGTGTTCAACTTAAGTGGGCAGAGGAAGGGGGTAATAGATGTATGAGTCATCTAGGAGCAAGGAGTGCAGATATGGAGCAGTGACGCTATCGAGATAGAGAGTAAAATAGAAGGAGTGACAAAAATTTAGTGGTCTAGTAATGGAGAGCGAGGGGGAATAGGAGGCAGAAAAAACAGCAAAAACATGTTTATTAGTTCACACACCATAACCTGAAGTTGGCTGGCAGTGTTAGTCTGAGTCATAATGCATTGTATGACAGCTGCAACTTGTATACAAGGGTTTGGTTCCCACAACATCTAGTTGCATAATGTCTCTGAGCAACTTTCTTAAACAGATCAAGGCTTCTGGGTCAGTCTTAAAACAAACACTTACAATTGGTGGATTAACCTGGACAATACATTTTACATAAATATATAAATAATTTTTCTGTAGTGGTCCAACTTTGCTACAAGATGACAGCATGGTCAAGTCAATCTCAGTATTCATTTGTTAACAAGAGTAGAGTTATCCACATGGGTCTTTTTAAGAGGACTGTCTAGTTATGTGACTTGTTCAGAGTCACTTATGCATACGGAGGCTGAAGAAATCAAACCTTGGACCACAGGAAACAGTTTGTTAACTGCTCATAGCCTTATTCCTCTGTGCTAACTCAGAGACAGTCCTGCAGCATTCCATCAGAAAGACATCTGATCAAAAAATGTGAAGCACGTGGCTAGGAATATTTTATTTTATTTATTTTTTATATTTATAATGCACAAAAATGTATTAAGCATGCACAACTTTTAAATGTTATTTCTTTTGCAGACGTTTGCTATAATGACTAAGCTAGTGCTGGAGTTCACACATGAGGTCATTATAGCAAAATGAATCACCCAATGTGGTAGAGTGTATTATAAAAAGCATCGTACTGTCCCTGTGAGTCATAAAGGTTACCACATAGTGTTTACTTTCTGTATTCAAGAGCATCCCTAGCTCATTGCTTCTGCTGCCTATTCACTCATAAATGCTACACTAAGTGTACATTTAGTATAGACTCAGTGCTATCCTTTTAAGTGGCTTAAAATGCATGCAGCAGTTGATTCAAGCAGGTCTATATCAGAAGCACAAAAACAAAAAAAGTTCTAAAAACATACATAAAAATATGAGTGAAAAATACATACAAATCGTCATAAAATATATTAAAAATTAAAAGTACGTAAACCTTATTATGTAAATCTTTCAAAACTGGTTTGATGCTGAAAGCATCATTCAGTCCTGGTGAACACTGAACTTCTGATTATTTAAGCATTACTATGCAAGATGTTACATATATACATAGGAATGTGAATGAACAAATCTTATGTATGTTTGAACAAGGACGTATTTCTTTAATTGCTTAATTGTTTTAATTGAAACTGATATATAAGAGGTTTTTAGTCTTTTGGTTCTTGATGTCTGAAGAAGCAGTTATTTGTCTGCGAACATTTTACTTGCAAAGAGGAATAAATTATTATTATTCCAGTTTTTTTGTGATCCTCATGGTTCCAGAGCTTTATTTTACTTTTGATTTTGCCTTATTGCTCCTGGATTTGTGCCCCGGATTCTTTTGTTGTATTAAATAAGTGAAGCAACACAAGAAAAAGGAAACTACTTTGCTCTTCCAAGTGAGTAAAACTGAAGAAGAGCATGAGTGCTTAGTATCGAACCTAGGTAACATGAACTCCTAAATGGAAGAACATGAAAATCAATTGTGACAGTTGATTAACTGTTTGAAAAATGTAGTGAATTAGTATGCATCTGTGTATGTGCTGGAGGGGGTGGCTACAGAGGTGGTGTTGGGCATACTATTTCAAGGTGGTTCCTACACTATTACATGAATATATATATGTTCTAGAGCTTTAGGGACACTACCCTAGTAACCTCCTATGAACACATTAACCAATGAGGCACTATGGCCTAGGACTAGCAATATAACCTAAAAGTTAGGATAGTACATTATGCATCAGTTACATTTTGAAAATCTGAGTTTAATTTGCACAATGTGTACATGCATACAGTTTGCAAGACTTTGAGCAACTAACTTAAGCATCCGTTTATTATTATATATTTCAAAATATGTGAAAACTTACATCTGCTAAGTAAATAATCCTTTCTTGGTAATTAAGGAAATTCAGTTTAAGTACATGAAGCGAAAAGCTAGTCGTCAGGGAACACAAGGAAACAAAGAAGGATTACAAATCATAGTATCTGCAGAAGGAGCATAAGGGAAAAAGAGCAGTTAAATTATTAATTTTAATTTTAAATGTATTTATTTGTTTGTTAGCCAGGTACGTGAACGGTTCCTTCGTGCACACTTGGACTATTTTGCAGCCAAAACCGATTCCACAAGAGCACAAGTAAATGAACTATACATTAGAACAATTTATTGCAACTACTTTATTAGCACGTTTTTGTGAGGTAGGAGGAAATAAGAATATATCTTGGAAAGCCCCAGCAGAAATCGAAAGAACATGCAGACCCTACAAATAGCTTGCTCAGAGGTGACAACTAAGTTTCAGACCTTAGAACAGTGGAATAGAGATGCAATCACAGAGCTACCATGCTTCTAGTAAAAGACAAATGCTGGTGAAAATAATATGGAAAGAAAGGATTTGGGAAAATCATTCTGAGTATGTTACTAACAGGAGTACATCTCAGACTTTAGTGTTAAATGTTGAATATGAAGCCTGCAGGTATCAGCTCAGCAAGAACCTGCCCAGGTGACCTGCAGAGTCCTACAGCAGCAGAAGGAGAAAGGAGAAACTTTGGTTTGACTTAAGTACTTTTTTGGCTTGTTTCTTGCTAGATATTGCTAATTCCACCTAAACGCTCAGTTTCTAGCATTTATCTGATACTAAAAAGCCTATTTCAACTGTTTAATTGTACTTACCATTTGCACTTTAAAATCTATTCTGTGAGCATTTAAACTGTTTTAACTGTTGTAGGCTACACACTCAAGTGCGATAGCCATTTTACTGTGCTTTGAAGTGATGATTTTGTTTTAACTGCTTTAACTTCGTAAAAAAAAATAATAATAAGCTATTCTACACTTGTTTCCCGCCTTTCTGGAGTTAGTAGAGTCCAGTTTTCAGAGTTTGCTGAATCTAAGGCTGTATTGTAGTTTCTGCATTGCCCATACCTTACTTGGATAGAAGGAAGTTTCTCTGTTCACCAGTGAGAGTGTGGAGCTTTGAGCAGCCTATCTGTCCCTGGAGGAGTGGTTTTCAGCTCAGAATTTGTAGTTTATTGGCCATTTTGGGCTAATTTCTATCACCTTCATCTTTCTGCTATAAAAACCCACATTTGCATGTTTTTTGCACTTGTATCAGCCCAGCAAGAACCTGCCCAGGTAACCTGCAGAGTCATACAGCAGCAGAAGGAGAAAAGAGAAGCTTTGGTTTGACTTAAGTACTTTTTTGGCTTCTTTCTTGGAATATATTGTTAATTCCACCTAAATGCTCAGTTTCTAGTGTTTATTTGATACTAAAAAGCCTATTTCAACTGTTTAATTGTACTTACTTACTGTTTGCACTTTTAAATCGTTTCTGTGAGCATTTAAACTGTTTTAACTGTTGTAGGCCACACACTCAAGTGTGATAGCCGTTTTACTGTGCTTTTAAGTGATTATTTTTTTTAAACTCCCTTAACTTCTTAAAAAAACAAAAAAACAAAAAATAAGCTATTCTACACTTGTTTCCCACCTTTCTGAAGCTAGTAGAGCCCAGTTTTCAGAGTTTTCTGAATCCAGGACTGTACTGTAGCTTCTGTGTTGCCCATACCTTACTTGGATAGAAGGAAGTTTCTTTGTTCACCAGTGAGAGTGGGGAGTTTTGAGCAGCCTATCTGTCCCTGGAGGATTGGTTTTCAACTCAGAAGTTGTAGTTTACTGGCCATTTTGGGCTAATTTCTATCCCTTTTATCTTTCTGCTATAAAAACTCGCATTTGCGCATTTTTTGCACTTGTATCAGTCAGCAAGAACGTGCTCAAGTGACCTGCAGAGTCATACAGCAGCAGAAGGAGAAAAGAGAGACTTTGGTTTGATTTAAGTACTTTTTTGGCTTGTTTCGTGCTAAGATATTGCTAATTCCGCCTAAATGCTCTGTTTCTAGCATTTGATACTAAAAAGCCTATTTCAATTGATTAATTGTACTTACTTACAGTTTTGCACTTAAAAATCATTTATGTGAGCATTTAAACTGTTTTAACTGTTGTAGGCTACACACTCAAGTGCAATAGCCGTTTTACTGTGCTTTAAAGTGATTATTTTGTTTTAACCGCCTTAACTTCTTAAAAAAAAACTAAAAAACTAAAAAAATAAGCTATTTTACACTTGTTTCCTGCCTTTCTGAAGCTAGTAGAGTTCAATTTTCAGAGTTTTCTGAATCCAGGGCTGCATTGTAGTTTCTGTGTTGCCCATACCTTACTTGGATAGAAGGAAGTTTCTCTGTTCACCAGTGAGAGTGGGGAGCTTTGAGCAGCCTATCTGTCCCTGGAGGAATGGTTTTCAGCTCAGAATTTGTAGTTTATTGGCCATTTTGGGATAATTTCTATCCCTTTCATCTTTCTGCTATAAAAACCCACATTTGCACGTTTTTTGTGCTTGTATCAGCTCAGTAAGAAACTGCCCAGGTGATCTGCAGAGTCCTACAGCAGCAGAAGGAGAAAAGAGAGACTTTTGTTTGACTTAAGTACTTTTTTGGCTTGTTTCTTGCTAGATATTGCTAATTCCACCTAAATGCTTGGTTTCTAGTGTTTATTTGATACTAAAAAGCCTATTTCAACTGTTTAATTGTACTTACTTACTGTTTGCACTTTAAAATCATTTCTGTGAGCATTTAAACTGTTTTAGCTGTTGTAGGCTACACACTCAAGTGAGATACCCATTCTACTGTGCTTTAAAGTGATTATTTTGTTTTATTTATTTATATTTATTTATTGTTTTTTGTTAACTGGGTTAGTCCAGCTGGGCTTGTGGTCCTTTTTCCGTGGAGACCCGAGAATATGTGTAAGATAAGCCAGGGGCTTGCATGCATAATATTTTTAAGGATGTACAGACAAAAAAACTATGACATTTTGTTAGTTTTACCTGCTGAATCCAGGGCTGTATTGTAGTTTTGTATTGTAGTTTCTGTGTTGCCCATACTTTACTTGGATAGAAAGAAGTTTCTCTGTTCACCAGTGAGAGTGGGGAGCTTTGAACAGCCTATCTGTCCCTGGAGGAGTGGTTTTCAGCTCAGCATTTGTAGTTTATTGGCCCTAATTTCTATCCCTTTTATCTTCTTGCTATAAAAACCTGCATTTGCGAGGTTTTGCGCAGCGTGCAGCGCTGGTTAGCTAGGGTTAACTATCCCCAGCTCCACAAAGTCTGCTCTTCAGTTTTTCCCTTATAACTTGTCAGACTTTCAGCCTAAAGCACTTAGACCTGCACCTTTTAGCCCAGCACTTGTTCTAAATCTGCTGCAGCATTAAATAACCCCCAACACTCAACCCCGCATCTGCCAGAAGGGAATAATCTATATACTGACATATATTGACAACTACCTCCCCACTTAACAAAAGCAGTCTTTACTACTTATTCAGGCATGTGCAAGAGACAGCTCCGGGTGTACTCTCCAGCCTACCTGATGAGCCTGGGCATCTTGAGGCAATGCTACAACTGCCTCATGTACACAGACAACCCTTTCCTCCTACCACCAAACAGTAACACTTGTGAGAGATGCACTTATACAGCCAATCTAGAGGCAAAGCTCTCTCCAGCCATGACTGGAACAGACAGTCAAGAGGAGAAGGTAACAACTCGCCACACCCCACTCACTACACATAGGCCAACTAAATCAACACCTCCAAAACCCACACACAGTAACACCAAGACATATACGGAGGCTTTGATTAAAAATCTAAATCTGCCTAGGCAAAATAGACCTCCAAAGCAGACACACAAGCAACCTCCTCCCACCAACACACCCCAAGCAACACATAGCCCACAAACTCGTGTGTGCCACACAACCACAGCCCATAAGGCAAAACAACATACCCAACACACTAGTGATAGGTGACTCTATAGTCAGGCACACCGACGTCCCACTCACCAGGCTGAAGAACGAGAAGGTTACTGTCAGCTGCTTGTCAGGTGCCAGAATCTGCCACATAACGCATGCACTCAGGTCACTACAAGGCAAGTACAAATATGACTCTGTCGTTGTCCATGTTGGTGTAAATGACCTGAGATGTACCTCCTTGGACTACATGAAAAGAGACATGGAAGAGTTCTCTGATCTTGTAGCCCAGGCAGGTATGACCCTAGCTCTGAGTAGCATCCTGCCTTCACCAAAAATGATACCACAGTACAAGGATAAGATGATCAACTTCAACAATTGGCTAAGCTTCTGGTGTCATTCAAAGGGGATCCAGTATCTGTCTGCCTGGGATGACATGCTTGACAGGCCACAATGCTTCACCAGAGATGTCCTGCACCTGTCACCCCTGGGATTCAGGATATTGGCCAAGGCTCTTGCCACCCAAATAGTGCCTTTTTTAGGCAAGGCTCAAAAAACAAACACACCACCATAAAAACTACAGGTAACAAAAAAACTGAGGGCAATGCTGCGCAATGCTACGAGTCTAAACCTCCAAATGCACTCACTTGAGGCACTCCTCAAAATGGAGAACATCCATATCTGTGCAGTGACTGAGACCTGGTTCAAGGCTCCCGAGAGCACCCCAGCACTACAAGGCTATAATTCATACCACATGTTTCGGCCACAAAACCTGGACCGAAACACGAAGGGTGGAGGTGTGTCCATATTCATCATGGACATCCACAACTCCAAGCTAGTTGCAAAATATGATGCCTCTGAAATCATCCAAATGCAACTAACCCAGGCCAAAAATGCATTCCAAATTGTAGCTTGTTATAGATCCCCCACCATGACCCAGGACCCTCACTTCTTGTTTCTGGGGACATTGAAAAAATGAGGGTCCAACCAAATACCATAATAATGGGTGATTTCAACTACCCTAACATAAACTGGGAAAACTACTCTTGTACTAATCCCCTTGCTGAACAATTCCTGGAATTTATAAACTCTAACGCCCTAGATCAACTTGTCAACACCCCCACCAGGGGCAACAATATTCTGGACCTGGTCAGTGCTAACATGGGTGACCAGTGCTCAATGCCCGAGATCAACTCCTCGCTGGTTAAATCAAACCATAAAATAATCACCCTAGATATCCCCATTCTGACCCCACCCCCGCACAAGGAAACCATCGTAAAAAAATTCTCAAAAGTGAACTTCACGCTATTCAAAACTGAGGTGACTAACTTCACAATGCCCCTGCAGATGGATAACACAGTCAATGCAGTCATGACTGCTGAATCCTACACAAATGCACTCTACAAGCACCTGCATGAGTGCATGGATCATGCTATCCCCAACAAAACCAAGACGCTATCCTCCAAAAAAGGAAGCTGATCTGGTGGTCCCCTGCCATTAACAAACTCTGAAACAGAAGGAAGAAAGTGTTGTAAAAGAGAGTAAAAACCCAGGTATGGAGGAACTCACTGACAGGCCTCAGTAAGAAATTAAGATCTCTCATAAAATCCTCCAAAGCTAATTTTGAAAGACAAATTGCCACGGATTCCAAAGACAACCACAAGGCATTTTTTAGCTATGTCAAAAATCTCCATGACAACACCCAGATCTGCACCGAGCTACAACAGAACGGCACAAAATATACAGAGCCAACTGATATTGCCAACCACTTGCCAGATATGTTCAGTGCAAACATTACTCCCCCCTCACCCCTCAAAGGGCCTATAACTATACCAGATGTGTGTAGAGCCCTGTCAATCACAAACACGCAGGTAAAAATAGCACTCTCCAAAGCCAAAAACACAGCATCCATGGGACCGGACAACATCCCAGGCTGCGTCTTACACAAACTCCAAAAGGAACTAGCCCCCACCTAAAATCCATGTTCAATCACAGCCTCACCACAGGCTATGTGCCCACAGAATGGCACAGAGCAATGGTTATCCCACTCCACAAAGGAGGAACCACCACAGACTCTGGGAACTATAGACTTATTAGCCTGACATGGCTGGTCTGCAAGGCCATGGAGCATATCATCATGGAACTCATAAATAAAGACATTGGTAACCTCCAAACTTTGGATGTTACCCAATTCAGATTTGTGAAAGGTAGATCATGTCTCCTAAACCTGGTAGACTTCTTTGAAACAGTTACTAAGGCCATAGACGAGGGCAAGGTTGTCCACATAGCCTACCTGGACCTCGCTAAAGCCTTTGACACTATCCCCCATTCAGAAATCATAGATAAACTCATCAACCTTAACATAATCCCTAATGTCATGAGATGGGTGGCCAACTGGCTCATGGACAGAACCCACATGGTAAGAGTTGCAGACTCCAGATCTGACTCCAAAGCAGTGACAAGTGGAGTGCCCCAAGGTTCAGTCTTGGAACCCCTCCTGTTCGGTATATACTTCTCTGAAGTGCAAGTGAACACCGAGGGTCTATGGCTAGCCAAGTTCACAGATGACTGCAAACTGGATGCTATTATCGATTCCTCTGCCAATGTAGACATCCTGCAAAAGGGCCTCACCGAGAAAGACACCTGGTGTCAAAATCATGGCCTCAAGCTAAATGCCAAAAAGTGCATTGTTATCCCCTTTGGTAAAAACACGGTACCCATGAATTGCCAAATAGGGGGATGTTCACTTAACACAGAAAGTGTAATAAGAGACCTTGGGACCCAAGCGGATAGCAACCTCTGCTTTGATAACCACATTGCCACAGTGGTCAGAAAATCGTTCTACGTGGCCCACTTAATCACAAAAGGGTTCACATCTAGAAATAAGGAAGTCATTGTCCCCCTCTACTCATCACTTATCAGACCCCCTCATTGAATACAATGTCCCATTTGGGATGTACCTCACAAGACACCTACAACAACTGGAGAGGCCCCAAAAGTACCTCACCAAGAGGATTGCTGGCCTCAAACAGTTGCCCTATGCTGACCGGCTCAACAAACTCCAACTCTACTCGGTCGCATACTGCTTACTCTGAGGAGACCTCTGTCTGACATACAAAGCTATGTCAAACCTGGAATTGCTGGAGATGCTCCACTTGAAGAAATCCCAATCTCCCCGAGCTACACGCTCTAGGGACCTAAACCTCACCACAACAATAAATAGGACATGCTGGAGGGATAGATTCTTGTCCCAGAGACTTATCATGCTCTGGAACAAAATTCCCATCCACATCAAGCAGAGCTCATCATTAGCACTATTCAAGAAAAACCTTGATAAGTGGATGGGTGATAGGAAATTCACCCCTGGGATTATGTCTGGGGCTCTGCTCAATAGAGGGGCAGGAATTTAACACTTCATGGGTGGCGAAAGCCAATACACTGTTGGCTAGGCTTAGTTTGGCTCTTGGGCCGATAGCCTAGTACCTACCTATGAACCTATAAGGACATTTAAAAAAACTCCATCTCTGAAAAGTACACTTGTTTGGTATTTACAGAAGAAAAATGGAAGGGTACAAGTAGGTTACCAATGCAGAATGAGATGTGAGGGGGAATACATTTCTTTTACATAGAGAGGATCCTGAAAATAGCCAGTCAGTAAGATAATTGTAGAATATACAAATAAGTGCAATAAAAAAAACATTGAGTTATGCTGGTGAAGTTCGTTATCACCAAACCCAATCCTAGACTAGTTGTAGAACAGAGGAATGGGAGAAGTGTGTGAACCACAGAACAGGTAACCTTATCATTGCAACCAAGCAGGTTACGTATCTGAGGGACTGAAGAAGAACATGAGTGCTTAGTTTTGAACCTAGGCAACATGAACTCTTAAACAAAAGAAAATGTAAATCAGTTGTGACAGACTTGATTAACTGTTTGAACAATGTAATAAATAAGTGTGCATCTGTGTATCAGCTAGAGGGGTGGGTCAGAAATGGTAGTGTGTATACCGTTTCAAGGTGCTGCCTACACTACTTTCCAGTAAAAAGGAAGAACACTGGGGAAGGTAATAATGTGGCGCTGAGCTTAACCCTGAGCAGTGAGAGGTAACATGTAAAGTGCTGAAGAATCAAATGGGGATCTCGTTTAAATGATTCATATCTGAGCTGAGAAGGGCACTTTGTCTATATTGATAAAACCAAGACATACTGAATGTGGACTCCATTCAGAGTAGAAAGAATAAGGAAAGTCTATTTACTATGAAAACATGGAGGCATACATAGCAGCTCAGACGCAGCAAGGATAATTTTAAAATCATCAGCTAAGGAACAGAAATTCATCAAAGGTATATGCATACGTGGAAAGGGAGATTTATGTAGGTAGAGACTAACTGTCACCAGGCATGACACAATTTGTAAATAATCATATCAGATTACCTTATTTGATCAAACAAGGCACTGAAGCAAAAGAAAAAAGAGCAGATGCCTATTACAGTATATGGCAGGTATCAACAACAGAAGCTGAAAGGTGATCCTGTCGTTTAATGAAATATCAGTGTGACTCATTTGAGATTATTGATAATTGTTCTGGAGGCTCAGCATCTGTGAGAAAACAAACATGACTCATTAAGTCTAAGAAAAGAGACGGTGCCCACATCATGCATCATCTGCAGAAATAGACACACCTCCACATGTGTATAAAGGAAACGTTACTGTGCTTGTTCCCTTAATAAACTTTGTTGCAGATTTGTAGAATGGTGAATAGTGTTGGCTTATGTGTTAAGGAAAGAGGGGCACAAATAGAAATTCTGAGTCAGCATTCTGGGATAATTGACAAGTGAAAGGATAACAGACATTAATGATGACTTACTGCTAACTTTAGCTACGGCAGCAATTTGCGTAGACTGATCAGGACTGTCTTTCCTTTATAAAAATAAGTATTCATGTAGAATGTATTCACCATGAATGATTTCTGTCTCATATGTAAACAACAGCCTTCATGATACTGCTGATAGTTACATTTAAGATATCAACATGACTTTCTAACCCCACAAGCACAATAATTTGATTGGCATGGTAACCTTACTCACATAAGTAATAATGTGATATAAAAAGTCTGCTACACAGTTAATAAGAAAAAGATCAGCTACTCAGGAACAGAATCCAGTGATGTCATGCAGTGTAGCATTATGTCTAATGAGAATTAATTATATTGCTAAAGGTTAGGATTCCTTCCTATAGGCTTTGACAAAAGGTAACGTGAAGTAATACAAGGTAAGGGAAAGGCCATATGCTTTAGAAAAAGCTGAACAAACACCATTATGAAAATGGTTTACTTTTGATGCTAAAGGGCATCTGCTGTTAATTAAGAAAGCAAGTCTCAGCTGATCTGCTATGCGCTGACATATCTGAGCTGGCTCATTTATAGCCCGAATTAGGAGAAGTCACCCAGTCTTACTTAAGATGACATGAGTCTGAAAATATTAGCTAACAAAGCTGGAAAGGTCACCATTTGAAATTTTGGGACTTGCTAGAGTGAATCTCAAAATATGGAGACTGAATGGACGAAAGATCGGATTTACATATGCAAAGTTTTTTCGAATATTCCCTTTTTTATGGTTATTTCGGGCTTGGTGTGTGTGTATGACAGACACACACACACACACACACACTTACCATTGTGTCATTGTCACAGCAAGATTGAAGGCCATGCTGTGCATCAAGAAATACATTGTTCACCCCTAGAAAGTATATTATTTGCATGGTGCTTGATCTTTCTCAACCATTTTTGCCAAAAGAAGCAACAAAGAGAGGAATGTAATACCCTTTCATTTCATCACTAACCATTTTAAAGATGGGGATGGTCCAAGATGTCTACCCTAACTGTCTGACAGGAGTTAATCTTCTATCCTTCTCACATTTTAGACACAAATAATGCCTTCCAGTTCCACCATTAGTGTCTCTTGAGGCATGATGTTAAAGATTTTGCTGACATTCATCTAAATTCCATCTACAAGGGTGCCCTTGTTCACTTAAACCACTCCCACAACTTCATCAGTCTGGACAGGCAATATCACTGTTATATACAGCCAAATAGCAACAAAATTCCAAGAAAAATAGCATTGAAGAATTCCAACAACTCAGAAAAGAATTTGTTTGCCAATTTCCAGCAAAAACAGCATTTATGAATAGTACTAGCTTACCTATAGAGTATTTTCCCTAGTCTGCCCTAGGAAAGAAATGATATTAGCAGAGATGTGATTGTCCAGCTCATTTCCACGTGCACAGTCATACAATCAAAGCATTGCTCTAATTATCCAGTCCTGTGGTATCATGCCATTTAATATGTACAGCAAAGACACCAGTTCTAAAAGCAGCACTACCAATATTTATTTATTTTTATAAATTCTTTTATGGGTTTTTAGCACTTGACAACCATAAGTCTTCTGACCTCATTTTTTCTCCTGCTGGGTGAAAGTTGATCCAAACCACTCATTCATATGAGGCGAGAGAGAGCATCTGAAGCCATCTTCCACACATTTATCAAGTTTTTTTCTGTGCTCCCTTCCCACTCTCTGGATCTCCTAATCCCCTACAATGGCTTTCTGGAGCTCTGCTGCTGCTGCTGACCTACAGCTCATCTTCAGTAGGTATATAATGTGCAGATGCAACATCCCATATACCCTCAAAATATCACCCAAGCAGCGAGTCAGAGCAGCCTTACTTCCCCATAATGGGCACGACGACAGCAGCTACTCCCTCTTATTCACCTCTGCCCAGCTCTTCCAGCAACTGAAACAATAAACAAATTCCAGTTTTCTAGGTCATAGTCCATGCTTCCTGCTTTAAAACCACAGAGCCAGGCTGGCTACTAATTATAGTAGCATTGAGTGAACCTAGTTCTTATACACCATGTGCCTTATCTCTTATCTCTACAGTCCTTTCTTCTTTCTTCTTAGCCACTTTCCTATCTGTCAGTTTGTCCTTAGCTTTCCTGTCTTCACATGTACTCCCCTGTTGTGTCATTTCCATGTACATGCTGAGGATAAAAATAATGAAACTGAAAACTATGAACAGAAACACATAAGGCTGTTTTGTGGCACAAAAAATTAGCTTATGGGTGCATAGAAAGAATATGCAGTTAATCTATAGTCAGGATACTAGGCAGTTCCTATCTGATGTAAATGCTTTTGTATTTCCGAGTACAAGTTTATTAAACTGCTTAAATCTAAGCATAAAGCCAATTTATATAACAGATTAAGAAAGAATATAGTATTTCTTTTTGTTCTGTAGTGTTCTCCCCCAACTATTGTCCTAACTTATAATCTATTTCTATTTGCTCTGTAGTGTTCTCTCCCAACTGTTGTCCTAACTTATCTTCTAGTATTTCTATTTGTTCTGTAGTGTTCTTCCCCAACTACTGTCCTGCCTTATCTTCTAGTATTTCTATTTATTCTGTAGTGTTCTCCCCCAATTATTGTCCAACCTTATCTTCTAGTAGTTTTACTTGTTCTGTAGTGTTTTCCCCAACTACTGTCCTACCTTATCTTCTAGTATTTATTCTGTAGTGTTCTCCCCCAATTATTGTCCTACATTATCTTCTAGTAGTTTTACTTGTTCTGTAGTGTTCTCCCCAACTATTGTCCTACCTTATCTTCTAGTATTTTTATTTATTCTGTAGTGTTCTCCCCCAATTATTGTCCTACCTTATCTTCTAGTAGTTTTACTTGTTCTGTAGTGTTCTCCCCAACTATTGTCCTACCTTATCTTCTAGTATTTCTATTTTTTCTGTAGTGTTCTCCTCCAATTATTGCCCTACCTTATCTTCTAGTATTCCTACTTGTTCTGTAGTGTTCTCCCCAACTATTGTCTTACCTTATCTTCTAGTATTTCTATTTATTCTGTAGTGTTCTCCCCAATTATTGTCCTACCTTATCTTCTAGTATTTCTATTTATTCCATAGTGTTCTCCCCCAATTATTGCCCTACCTTATCTTTTAGCATTTCTACTTGTTCTGTAGTGTTCTGCCCAACTATTTTCCTACCTTATCTTCTAGTATTTCTATTTATTCTGTAGTGTTCTCCCCAATTATTGTCCTACATTATCTTCTAGTATTTCTATTTGTTCTGTAGTGTTCTTCCCCAACTATTGTCCTACCTTATCTTCTAGTATTTCTATATATTCTGTAGTGTTCTCCACCAACTATTGTCCTACCTTATCTTCTAGTATTTCTTCTTGTTCTGTAGTGTTCTCCCCAATTATTGTCCTACATTATCTTCTAGTATTTCTATTTGTTCTGTGGTGTTCTTCCCCAACTATTGTCCTACCTTATCTTCTAGTATTTCTATCTATTCTGTAGTGTTCTCCCCCAACTATTGTCCTATCTTATCTTCTAGTATTTCTACTTGTTCTGTAGTGTTCTTTCCTAATTATTGCCCTACTGTATCTTCTAGTATTTTTACTTGTTCTGTAGTGTTCTCCCCCAACTATTGTCCTACCTTATTTTCTAGTATTTCTATTGAGTCTGTAGTGTTCTCCGCAACTACTGTCCTACGTTATCGTTTAGTATTTCTACTTGTTCTGTAGTGTTCTCTCCCAATTATTGCCCTACCTTATCTTCTAGTATTTCTTCTTGTTCTGTAGTGTTCTCCTCCAACTATTGTCTTACCTTATCTTCTAGTATTTCTATTTATTCTGTAGTGTTCCCTCCCAACTATTGTCCTACCTTATCGTCTAATATTTCTACTTGTTATGTAGTGTTCTCTCCCATTTATTGCCCTACCTTATATTCTAGTATTTCTACTTGTTCTGTAGTGTTCTCCCCCAACTATTGTCCTACCTTATCTTCTAGTATTTCTATTTATTCTGTAGTGTTCTCCCCCAACTATTGTCCTACCTTATCATGTAGTATTTCTATTTATTCTGTAGTGTTCTCTCCCAATTATTGCCCTACCTTATCTTCTAGTATTTCTACTTATTCTGTAGTGTTCTCCCCCAACTATTGTCCTACCTTATCTTCTAGTATTTCTATGTATTCTGTAGTGTTCTCTCCCAACTATTGTCCTACCTTATCGCCTAGTATTTCTACTTGTTCTGTAGTGTTCTCTCCCAACTATTGTCCTACCTTATCGCCTAGTATTTCTACTTGTTCTGTAGTGTTCTCTCACAATTATTGCCCTACCTTATCATCTAGTATTTTTACTTGTTTTGTAGTGTTCTCCCCCAACTATTGTCCTACCTTATCTTCTAGTATTTCTATTTATTCTGTATTGTTCTTCCCCAACTATTGTCCTACCTTATCTTCTGGTATTTCTATTTATTCTGTAGTGTTCTCCCCCAATTATTGCCGTACCTTATGTTCTAGTATTTTTACTTGTTCTGTAGTGTTCTCCCCAACTATTGTCCTACCTTATCTTCTAGTATTTCTATTTGTTCTGTGGTGTTCTCCCCCAACTATTGTCCTACCTTATCTTCTAGTATTTCAATTTATTCTGTAGTGTTCTCCCCAACTATTGTCCTACCTTATCTTCTAGTATTTCTACTTGTTCTGTAGTGTTCTTCCCCAACTATTGTCCTACCTTATCTTCTAGTAGTTCTGTTTATTCTATAGTGTTCTCCCCCAATTATTGTCCTACCTTATCTTCTAGTATTTCTATTTATTCTATATTGTTCTCCTCCAACTATTGTCCTACCTTATCTTCTGGTATTTCTATTTATTCTGTAGTGTTCTCCCCCAATTATTGCCGTACCTTATGTTCTAGTATTTTTACTTGTTCTGTAGTGTTCTCCCCAACTATTGTCCTACCTTATCTTCTAGTATTTCTATTTGTTCTGTGGTGTTCTCCCCCAACTATTGTCCTACCTTATCTTCTAGTATTTCAATTTATTCTGTAGTGTTCTCCCCAACTATTGTCCTACCTTATCTTCTAGTATTTCTACTTGTTCTGTAGTGTTCTTCCCCAACTATTGTCCTACCTTATCTTCTAGTAGTTCTGTTTATTCTATAGTGTTCTCCCCCAATTATTGTCCTACCTTATCTTCTAGTATTTCTATTTATTCTATATTGTTCTCCTCCAACTATTGTCCTACCTTATCTTCTGGTATTTCTATTTATTCTGTAGTGTTCTCCCCCAATTATTGCCCTACCTTATGTTCTAGTATTTTACTTGTTCTGTAGTGTTCTCCCCAACTATTGTCCTACCTTATCTTCTAGTATTTCTATTTGTTCTGTGGTGTTCTCCCCCAACTATTGTCCTACCTTATCTTCTAGTATTTCTATTTATTCTGTAGTGTTCTCCCCAACTATTGTCCTACCTTATCTTCTAGTATTTCTACTTGTTCTGTAGTGCTCTTCCCCAACTATTGTCCTACCTTATCTTCTAGTAGTTCTGTTTATTCTATAGTGTTCTCCCCCAATTATTGTCCCACCTTATCTTCTAGTATTTCTATTTATTCTATATTGTTCTCCCCCAACTATTGTCCTACCTTATCTTCTAGTATTTCTATTTATTCTGTAGTGTTCTCCCCAACTATTGTCCTACCTTATCTTCTAGTATTTCTACTTGTTCTGTAGTGTTCTTCACCAACTATTGTCCTACCTTATCTTCTAGTAGTTCTGTTTATTCTATAGTGTTCTCCCCCAATTATTGTCCTACATTATCTTCTAGTATTTCTATTTATTCTGTAGTGTTCTCCCCCAATTATTGTCCTATCTTATCTTCCTTCATTCCTCAATGAGCCTTAAGAACTTCTTTTGCTCATCTTTCACTCCTGCATTGAAGAACAGAGTCCATTTTTAAAGAAGTACCATCCCCAAGGCCACTTTTAAAAGAGGTAGTGAACATTCCTTAACTGTACAAATAATCCAAAAATTGTTAAAAGGCTTTCTTCTCAGTTTTGGTCAGTTTAGGCAGAACTGAGCTTGGCCAATAATCTAAGCAACCAAATGGAGTTAGGAGTGTGGGTATGGGAACTAAGAAAATTTCTTTTCAAACTTCAGAAATAAAATTAAACAGAAGAGAAAAAACAAATAAGTGAATAGGGGAGATATAAATGAAAGGAGTACAACATTTGTTAAACCACAGTAAATGCCAGCTAAGCCTCTGTTACCAATATAATTTTTAAAACTCACAATGTAAGAGCCTGGATTTCACAGAAATTGGCAGATGTATCTTATATCCAAATTATTGATTTAAAAGGCTCATGAAAATGTATAGACTCTCGAGTAACTTGGGCCATTTGGAGGCTGATATGATATATAAGTCAGATCTTTTTAGAATGCTGTTACAATTCTCAATCTTTAGGTTTAAAATAATTGCCTATTATCCCATAACTTTGGTATATAACTTCCACGCCATTCCCAGCACATTGTGAAGGCATGCTAAGATACTTATAAATTACTATTATATCTGACCTCACATCTTGCAGTAAGTGCTTTCTACTTTTCTGAGTATGGTACCCCTCTTGAGTTACTTTCTTGCCACATGAAAATCTCTGAATGTTCCCAACCTTTGTAGGTCAGTAACTAACAGTGAAAGGCAGAACAATAATCAATATTTGATCTTCTTATTGCCTTCTATATTGATAGTAGAGTTTTTAGATTCACAGAGATAATATTCAAAAATTCACTTTATTGTGCATAGCCCTTCAAAGTTATAATAGCAACATTCTCCTTGAATGATAGGCTACTATCTGTAAGTACCCCTAAAATCAGTTATTGATGATATTATTTTATTATTCATAGCATAAGGATAGATATCTTTATTTGTCCCCCCCCCCGGACTTAATTGAAACAATCCCAGTGTTGGTTTGTGATTTATTGTGCAAATGCTTGGTAAGACAAACTTTATCTTGATTTATATTTTCCTTTTTTACCTCTGATGTTTGTAGGAAGAAAGGAAAAGTTTGTAAACAGGAAGATTTATTTTGATTTGTATTTTGTTTTTTCACCTCTGATTTTCATGAGAAAGGGATAAATAATACAGGCAAACTCTAGCCATCCCAATGGGCCTTGTCAACTATAAATTCACACAGAATGTAGACAGAACAAGCCGTAGCTTATCTGAAACAATCCAGTGTTGGCTTATGATATATTGTGCGACTGCTTGGTATACGATTTATTTTTATTTTTATTTTAATTTTTGCCTCTGTCTCGAAGAAGGTGATAGCATCTAGACAGAATGATTTAGTTTGATTTATATTTTTTTTAACCTCTGAGTTTCACTTTTTGTAGGAAGAAACCAACAGTTTGCAGACATGAAGACTTATTTTGATTTGTATTTTATTTTATTATCCCTGATTTTCACTGTTTGTTGCTAGAAAGGGACAGATTGTAAATTGACAAACTCTAGCCATCCCAAAGGGTCTAGTCAGGTATAAATTCACACCGACAGGGCATTCCAGATCTTATCTAAAACAATCCAAAGTTGATTTGTGATTTATTCTGCAGAACCTTGGTAAGGCCATATTTATTTTGATTTATATTTTACTTTTTACCTCTGATTTTCGCTGTTAAAACAAGGTGCAAATGTGAGTGATAGTGAGCAGAAGCTACTGCGCGCAATCTAAAGGGCACAACCGATATGGCAGGTCAGAGTGATGACTTTATGAATTACTTCCCCTTTACAAGGTTAGCTCAGTGTACATAAATTAATATTTAGATGCACGTTGCGTGATTTGCTCATACAATTTGACTTAAACTACTAATTATTTTTAATTATTTGAATTCTGTCATAACTGATTTTGATTATTCTTTTCTTTTAAAATTCTTTGAATTCCTTAAATGATTATACCATTAATGATTTACTAAAGCTGAAGTATCTTGCACAGTGTACTAAATACTATGTATGCATAAAGTTAATACCTGATAGGTTGGAAACCTGTGTTCCTCATGTTAAAAGGTGGATGATGTGATTACTATTATAAGTAGTAAATCCAGACTTACTGCTGATGATTGCACTTGTGCAATTGGCACAGCTGCGAAAACTGCTGTTAGACATATTAATGAGAGATAAAATAAATACTATGCAAACTACAATTAGAGCACATTTAGGAAAGGAAGTGTCCACTGCCAGTAGAGACCTCTCAACCCCTATTAAACATGATACTGCCGATGGCAATTTTGGAATTCAGCATACAAGTATTCAGCAATTTGAGGATGCAGAGCATGTAGTAGAAACTAAAAAAGAAAGAAATTAAAAATTCACAATAAATAACTAGGAAGAAAACATTGATTAATGTCTCTTATGCAAAGAGAATATGTACTAAAATGATACTGCATTGTTATATAATGCACAGGTTACAGGGAATGATAACATTGTTCATTCGGAAAACATTTAGTCATTTTTCCAATACAGAGGGTAGAAAAAACAGGCAGGGGGTAAGCTAGAAGGAAGATAAAACTGAACTTGAAAGGACCAAAGAACATCACTGTAAGAAAAAAAGAGAACGACTGAAGCTGACAACATGGCATAAGCTGTGGCAGTACAGACAGCTGGATAAGAATTGTATGCTGACAAATGCAATAAGCAATGAAAACCAAGATTAATTTGACTAATGGTAATTAAGATAACTCTTCTGTAACAATTAATAGAGCAGACAATACTGAATTAGAAGTGCAAGAATCTTCAGATCTTGTGAAAAATGATATACTAGTAATTAGAGATTCAGTTATAACATGAACTGATATTTACATTTGCTGAGAAGATAATGAACACCAAATAGTGTTATGCTTGCCAGAAGGAAAATACCGGATGTGAGAAGGGCCATAGAATGCCTTAACATAAGGAAATACAGAGCTATTTTTATTCACATTAGTACAAATAATCTCATCTTCAAGGACTCTCTGATTGATAGTAGGGAACTTACAGTCCTCTTAGATAGCATATCTTTAGAATTATCAGTATATATTTTTCATGAATCACATATAGAAAGAAGATTCAGGTCACTGTGAATAAAATATTTTGTGGGTAAACACCTACATGAATAAATGCCCCATTTTAAAAAAGTGGAAATGTATACAGTATCCAAGACTGATTTTGGGCACATATGTATTTAGATAGGATGGCATATACATATCAAGAAAAGGGAGGAGAATTTTCACAGCAGACATATGGCAATATTTGGCTAACACAAGAGAGGATTTTTGACAGGTCAGAAATTTAAAACTGCTAAAATGCGGACTGCACACAATGAGAGAATGCTGATAAAAACACAACTTTAATGTTGCGAACCCAAGTACAAGTAATAATAAAATCCAAATGATAGTCTAACCGCATTTTAGCAGTTTTGGTTTCTCGTTATTTGTTTGTTGGATTCATGGTTTCAGGTCAGAAATTTAACAGTCTACCGATAGCAACATTTGTTGTATCTGTGCTGGTTGTTAATGCTAGGAATATCAATTATAATTTTTTATTGGAAAATTTGCTACATTCCCACAAGATTGATGTTGCTATTTGTGAAACATGATTAAAAGAATAAACAGGACACACAGCCAAACAAATTAGTAAAAAACTACAAGAGAATCCTAGCCAAGCTAGAGTTTTCACTGTGTGATTCCTTAAAATCTCTTGTAAAATAGCATAATGGGGTTATTTGCATATATCTCATTATGTTCTTTTACATGAGGTTTTAAGGACTCACACAGTGAAAACTCTAGCTTGGCTAGGATTTTCTTGTGGTTTCTTACTAACTGAAACATGATTAAAGGAAAATGACTGGAAATCATTTCTGTCAGGCTGTAAATGTTTTTACTGTAACAGACATTCTAACCAAAAATTAGGTAGAGGTGTTATGATGAGGATTAAAGGGTGTTATGAGACCTGTGATTATTACATGTTTGAACATAACACCAATAGCGAAGATTGTGCAACTGTGACAACGAAGACAACACTGGAATGGATAGCAATAGCTGGAGTGTATAAATCATCAAAGTCAATTGCTGATGAATTACTGGAATTCGTACAATTTTTTTTTTGCATGAAACACAAAAAAAGGAAAATAATATTGGCTGGTGATTTAAATTAACCAGAAATATTGATTCAACAACATTAGTAAGGTAATTATTTACAATGTATGTTCTGGAACAGCAGTTGCTTCAGATTGTAAGAAAAAACTACCAGGAAACAGAACGTACTGGACATTGTTTCTGTTCAAATTCCTAAGGAAATTACTTTACCTCATGCCAAATTTTACTGCCACTGATATGCAGTGATCATGGAGTTATAAAGATTACATTATTGCTAGATAATTCTGTTAAACTGAAATCTAAACCAATGCACAGAGGATTAATAACAGATTATTTGGTAGCAAAATAGTCTCTATGTCAAACTAATTGAGCTGATGTGTTCAGTGAAAAAGAAGCAGAAGAAATACAGCAGGGGGAATTGTTTGAATGCAAAAATTAAAAAATGCTTAACATCAGAATCTAGGCATGCAATATCAGGAGGTTATATTTCCATAAGAACAAGATAATTAAGATAAGAGACAAAAAAAACATAAAGAAATGGAACGAGGTCAAACTACAACTTTGAGAACTGAAATAAACAAGCTGGACAGACACATTAAACTTAGTGTGAAAAATTTGAAGAAAATGTATACAAAGATCTTGAGTAAAATTGGAAATCATTTTATAGACACGTAAGATGTGGTAGGAGTAGATTCTAAAATAACACAACAGATTATTGATGTATTTACAAACTCTTATGCAAAACAGTTTGGATCCACTAAAGGGGTGATAAACTATCTTTGTGATATCCAGCTAACTTCATATACTGAAATTAAATTAGATGATATTATAAAAGAACTACACAAACTGGAGCCAAAGAAATTGGAGGAGAAAGAATTAGTAATAATGACCTGAGAACACTTCAGCATGAACTTACAATA
Source organism: Protopterus annectens (assembly GCF_019279795.1). Lineage (NCBI taxonomy): Eukaryota > Metazoa > Chordata > Ceratodontiformes > Protopteridae > Protopterus > Protopterus annectens. Next base: position 859,512,410 of record NC_056728.1, read on the forward strand.
TTATTATATTTGTTATTCACTAGCCCCCAGGTTTACGAAGCCCTTTATAGCATGCAGGATTAGTCTAAGAGCTATTTTCAGCAATATGGCCGATGTGCGATCCAGGAACGAGCTCCCAGGACGTGCATGTGAGCTCTTACACTAATCCTGCAAGGACCAAGCTCCTGTATGCAAATTACCCTCATTTGCAGGTGAAAACCATGCAAATGAGAGGTAATTTGTGATCCAGGAAGCCAGCAGCTGTCAATGCACGACTAGTGCAGTCTGCAGAAATGTACTCGGTTAGTAACCGAGTACATTTCTGCAAACTACAAAATGGAGCTTTGACAGCTCCAAATAAAGGCTGTATATTATTGAGGAAGCATGCCAATGGCCAAGTAGAAGGCCATTGGCATTGCAAAATGTTTAAAAAATAAAAAAAACAACTTTTATTTTTTTTTCGCCAATCTCGCCTGTTTAAGCATAGGGCAGCAGTGCACAAACGGGATCGGGGGGAAATAATAAAATAAACCTAAAATAAGCATTCTAACTAAAAGCAGTATTCTGCCATGCAAGTCAATGGCAGGCAGAAGACAACCTGGCCAGTGAATAATAGTTGCTAAGGGGTGAGGCTTAGTGTGGGACATGTAACTATGCATTAGAAGGCAATCCTATGCAAATGAGGGGAAGGATAGTGAATCCCAATTTTCCCCAGGGTGTGAGGCAGGTCCCAAGAGTGTAAGAGTATAAATAGCTGGGTGCAAGACTAGGATATAGGTGACATCATGGGGGTGTGTGTCAGGCATACTCTAAGTGGATTGGAGCCCTGTGGCTCGGGATTGCTCCTAGCTTAGCACAGCTAAGCTAGGGGTGTGTCTAAACCTGCCTAGCACTCTTTACAAAGTGTAAGCGGGTGTGCATGCCGCACACCGGGTCTTACAGGAAGAAAAAAGAAGTTAAACCAGGAAATAGCAGCTCTGTGCACATTTGAGCACTCCGTTTGTGCGGCGCGCACATGGGCTTAAACAGGGAGGCAATGGGAAGGGAAAACAGCAGTACGAAGGCAATCAAGGAGAACTAGCTTAGCTGACAGGTGAAATGTATAAGAATCAGCCAATTACACAGGCAGCAGACCAGCCCAGCCCAGCACACTACTATAAACTATGCAAACACCCTTCCCCCTTGTTTTTCCCAAAAATTCTGCACCACCGCTGTATACGAACAGGGAAATTTTACAAAACGAAAGCAAGAGAAAAAATGTTAGGGATGCTTTTGCTGTCATAAACCAGCATGTGCAAAAGGCTGAGGATGGTGAGGATGTGAATGCTGCTGAGCAACCCACAGTGAGGAGACGGAGAAGAGTGTACAGACCCAGGGTAACCTACCAAGGGCTACATGAGCTGGAGATAGTGGAGTGCTATAGGGTGGACAGGGACCTCCTACAGCAAATTGTTGAGCTGTGCCGGCCATGCCTCACACACAGAACTAACAGAGGGGAACCTATTCCAGTGGATACCAAGGTATGCGTACGCCTAAGAATACTAGCTACAGGTACCTTCCAAAGGCCAACTGGGGATATAATGGGGATTTCACAGGCATCAGCATCCAAGGTACTCCACCAGTTCCTGGATGCCATGTCAGCACATGTCGGTGAGCACGTATATTTCCCCATCACCCGTGAGGTGTTGGTCAGCAATATGCATCTCTTCCATCAAATAGCAGAATACCCTGAGGTAGTGGGTGCAATAGACTGCATGCACATACACATCAAAGCACCACCTGGTGAGCAAGGTAGGGTCTACATCAACCACAAGGGCTTCCCCTTCATCAACTGCCAGGTCATGTGCAATGCCCAGGGCATAATAATGAATGTGTGTGCTGGCTGCCCTGGAAGCTACCATGATTCCCACATCTGGCATCTGCCTGATGTACCAGACATTTGCCAATAGGGACATCCCACATGGTCACCTAGTGGGGGATGCTGGATACACACTGGAGCCATGGCTGATGACACCCATCAGAAATGCACATACACCTGAGCAAGAACTCCATAATCAGGCACACGTACAAACACGAATCATAATAGAGCATGTGTTTGGGATACTCAAGTCATGGTTCCGGTGCCTGGACACATCTGGTGGAGCTTTGCAGTACTCACCAACTACATGTACTCAAATTGTCCTTGTATATGGCTTGCTACACAATATGATCCTGCAGAAACAGCTGCAGCAGGAACAGCATGGGGCAGGGCCACACAGCCCCCCACCATTGCCAAGGCCTGCACAGGCACAGAGTGACTCAGAGGAGGAACAATCTGAGCCTGCCCCAGTAGGCAGAAGGAGGTGTGCCCAGTATGCCCTGGCCTTGGCAAAAAGGCAATGCACATGCACTGACACAGTAGGGACCCAGGGAATGACACCTCTCTCTGACTCGCACATAAAGTAAAAGGGATGCCAAACATGACACTACCTGTGCTCAACCATGTATAGTCAGTGTACTATGTGCATCTGACATAAACAGCCCTGCAGCACCACCCTCAATACTGGGACACCACAAGGTAAGTGACTCACACATGCCAGTTGGGGGAGGAGGTCACATACCCAACAACAGTTACAGCCAGCAGGATAGGTGAAGACAAACACAAACAAATGCTGTACTATGGCCTTTGAATGAGCCCTATGGGTAACCCCACCCCCAGGCCTACACAGACAGACTACAGCAGGCCAGGCAGTTGGATGTAAGTTGTGAAGGCTAGGAAGTCAGAAACTAATATGTAGGTAATTAAAGCTAAGATCTGTAGTACACTGGCATGCCTCTAGCCAGCACGATAGGTAAGACTACAGACTGAAATGGAGTACCTGACATACCAGTACAATCCTAGCAAATGTGTACAAGTGTCAGGTTTGCCCACCCCATCCTATGTACACTTATAATAACAGTTAAGTGTGTCCCCTCCACTCCTGTGTAGAAATGTAGAAACAGTCAGGTCCCCCCCGCTATGCAGAAATGTAGCAACAGTCAATGCCAAATGATCGATGGATACCCTGCACACACAGCATGCTATCTGTCGGTGTACAGCACAAAGGTAGGCACCGCAGTACAAACTACCTGGACTTGATCCACACATGCAATACAGATGGCCATACTGGGCATGCTCACACACTTAGAGGAATGAAGGCAATGTCAGTCAACAACATACTGAAAGGTCATACTGGGCATGCTCACACACTTAAACACATGAAGGCCATGTCTGCAAACACTGGTGGAGCAGACATATCTGGCAGTCACAGTTCTTAGTGCAGACATGTTAGTATGCACTCCTGCCTTGCACTCACAGTGGATAGGAATATAGACATATATGTAAGGATAACACACTATAATAAGCCAAAGGTAGATGGACATAGATGTGTGGAAGAGGGTAACTGTGACAAGGAGCCATCCGGGCCTGTCCCACCCAAGCACACAGCCAAAGAGTCCCAAACACATGAGGTACAGATGTCACTCACTGCAGACACTAGCCACCAGTATCTGTCAGCATGACAGACTATGTGGTGCACGTGCCAGCTGTGCAACATGATTGTATAAGGAAGTAGTCATCTAGTAGCTGTATACACATACCTATGACATATGACCCTGTGTGTGCCCGCATGTGGCATGTCAACCCCTACATGAATGGGTTATGGACCATGCACACACCGCCTTCCCCATAGCAGTATTATGACAAGCCTGCTGAGGTCATCCAATGTGAAATACACCTTTGGGAGACCTGTAGCTCAGTGATCTCCATGGTGTGTCCCATAACTCTGTACTGCTGTAGTGATAAACTAGTTAGGTAGTAGGTCTAACCCCAGACTTGGCGAGTGTGCGTTTGTGTGTATGTCTTGACTGTGTAGAGATAAATGCTTTTTAGGCTACTCACACTGTGTACAATGCATATACTCAACACTGGCAAGGCTGCTGATGTCACTCACCTAGAAATACACCTCTGGGAAAATCATAGCCCAGTAATCTCTGTAGTGTGTCTTGTAACTGCATACTGCTGTAGTGTGATAAAGTAGTTAGATAGGTATTCTAACCCCAGACCTGGCAACTGTGTGTGTGTGTGTGTGTGTGTGTGTGTGTGTGTGTGTGTGTGTGTGTGTGTGTGTGTGTGTTTGTCTGACTGAGTAGAGAGCAATGCTTTTTAGGCTGCTCACACTCCGTACAAATCATATACTCAACTTTGGCAAGGCTGCTGATGTCACTCACCTAGAAATACACCTCTGGGAAAGTCATGCTCCAGTAATCTCTGTAGCGTGTCCTGTAACTGCGTACTGCTGTAGGGTGATAAAGTAGTTAGGTAGGTGTTCTAACCCCAGACTTGGCAACTGTGTTTGTCTGAATAGAGAGCAGTGCTTTTTAGGCTGCTCACACTCCGTACAAATCATATACTCAAATTTGGCAAGGCTATGAAGGAGTGTGCGTTTGTGTGCATGTCTTGACTGTGTAGAGAGAAATGCTTTTTAGGCTACTCACACTCTGTACAATGCATATACTCAACACTGGCAAGGCTGCTGATGTCACTCACCTAGAAATACACCTCTGGGAATGTCATAGCCCAGTAATCTCCGTAGTGTGTCCTGTAACTGCGTACTGCTGTAGTATGATTTAGAACTGTGGTAGGGTTCCATCTCCACCCATGGCAGTTCTGGATGTTTTGTGTATGTTTCAATGACTGTGTATGGAGCAATGCATTATAGGCTACTCACTCACAGTGCATTTCAAATGCCCTACATTGTCAATCATGCTGATGTCATTTATTGTGAAATACAACTTTGGGGAGAAAGTTCTTTAGTAATCTCTGTGGTGTGAACCGTAACTGCTCCATGCTGTAGTGTGACATAGGCCTTGATCAGGGGTTCTATACCCACACATGTCGGTTGTGGACATTTTGTGTGTGTCTCACTGTCTGTGTAGGGAGCAAAGCATTTTAGGCTAGTCACTTGCAATACAGTTGAAATGCACTTCTTTGGTAATCCTGCTGATGTCATTCATTGTGAAATACACCTTTGGGAAGGATTTTTCCAGTAATCCCTGTGGTGCGTCCTATAACAGCTCCATGCTGTAGTGTGATATAGACCTCAGTTAGGGGCTGTATACCAACACATGTCAGTTGTGGATGTTTTGTGTGTGTCTCACTGTCTGTGTAGAGAGCAATGCATTTTAGGCTAGTCACTCACAGTACAGCTGAAATGCCCTATTTTGGTAATCCTGCTGATGTCATTCATTGTGAAATACACCTTTGGGGAGGAAATACTCCAGTAATGTCCATGGTGTGTACTATAACTGTGCAGTGCTGTAGTGTAATAAACTAATTAGGTAGGGGTTATACTCCCAGACATGACAGGTGTGTGTTTGTAACTTATATCCTGTGTAGCGGTGGTTGTGAGTGTGGGCAATGTGGTGGGGGTTTTGTTTATTTCTTTTATGGTGGCCCTACTATATATCACAATGTCAACCATACAGGGATAACAGATGTAAATTAGCTGAGAGGCTGGGGTGCAAAGCCATACCCATACATGTGACATCAAGGCCAGCCAATCACAGCTAGCAACCCCACTATTACCCAGAGCACACACTCAACCCATGTGTCATACACATACACATGCCTAGGCAACAGCCAATATGTGGGTAGTACACTGCATACTGGCCACTGATAGTAAATATGCAGTGATAGCAGTGGGCTACAGAGGGCATGTCACCCTGCCCATCTGTCCAATATGCACGTACTTGCAGACAGTGCACGTTCCATGTTCCCCAATGGACATCTGCACCACCTGTGGTGCCTTCACATGTGACTCACAATGGGCATACCATGCCTGACAACATGCCCTGTATGGACAGATGACACTGACATCAGGGGACATTGTTAGCATGCTATCAATGTAGGTGCAGGGTAAAACTGCTGCCCATTACCAGTTCCTGCCACAGGTGGTTAAGACTGGCACATCTGATGATAATCTGTGTTCACAACATGAGCCAGACACCCCAGGTACAGTTCCACATGTCACTGTATATGCATGTGGGAAGTGTGCACATCCCAGACACCATCCATGTCATGGACTAAGGAACACATGCATGGCAAGTGATGCACAGCATTGGCCACACACAGTAGTCACCCAGGTGACTGGATGGGGGATGCAATACTCACCTGTGTGGGCAATTGCAGACACTACAGGCCTGAGCTACAATGCAGACCACTGTCATGTGGCCTGATGCCAAGGTATACCCATTGCCTACCCTTGTACAGCCTGCTGGCACAATTGACCACCACACACCTGTGCAGATCAAAATTGGCACCCTGTGTGTTTGTGTGTGTTGTATGCTGCGTATGTCCACATCCACACTCACAACAACCCCCCAGGGTATACTGAAGCATGCTGTCTGATGTCTGACACCCCCTCATACTCTGTGCCTATACGACCTTCGTATGACCCGTGTGGTGCATGTTATACCTGCACATTGATGTGTTGTGGCAATCCCACTAGTGATGAGTTGCAATCCTGGCCCTGCCAAGTGTGTCAATGTGTGTTCATCCCTGTGTGAGTGTGCCTGTGATGACACTGGCACCTGTTCATGCAGACAGGCACGTGTACGTCACCTACCATATATCTACTGTATCCCTGTTGCAGATGTCACTCACCATCACATATATGTTCTGAGTGCTCCACAGCAGGTAACCCATGTGGCGCATCCAATAACTGCATCGAACTGTGACAGCACGACATAGTCATCGGTAGTTTGATACCCTATGCTGGTAGGTGTGTGACTCAAACATGCTTCAGTTTTACTCTCCCACCCCTCCCTGACATGTATTTGCCTCTGTCTGCCTCCCCCACTCCCTCTCTGGTGGATGTGGAGACCCACACCTGCTTTGCTTAGGCAGCAGCATGTGTATTTTAAGTGATGCTTGTGATCAGCTGATAGCCTCTGCACGAATTGCAGCTTTCCCCTAGCTGATTGCATGTGGAACAGCTGTGGTAACCTTCCCATAGCCAACTGCATGGAAACACACTCCAATACCGAGGAACATCATGGTGGTGTTGGCCCTTTTCAGTCACTGTGAGCAGGAATTAGATCTGTTGTTTGGCAAACAGCATCTTAGATGGATTGGGGATTTACCTCTATCAACATACACTGTGGAAAGAGGCCAACAAACAGGAGGGGGATGTGCCTGACCTGACTACAGACTATAAGTGCTGCTATACTGCATTTTGAGTAATGTTGGTTTAACAGTGTTTGTCGGGATATGCCTGTCATACATGTCGCCATACCTACCATGTCAGTTCCATGTATATGAGGAATCCCCATCTGCAGGGTCATCTGCAGACTGGGCAGTGTTGTGCCTTTGGTTTCATGTGTTAGCCACAGTGCATCTATCTGTGGCATGCAGAAGGTAGTGTGAGGATTGCAGTCTGTAGATGATGAAGGCTGTGACAGTTACTGACTTCATATCCCTCATAGGGCATATGTCACAACAAACCCCATTACAATGGTAAATTTATGAGGTTATCACAGCAATATGTCTATACTGGCCCTGTGTATGTGCTGTCAGCCACATCTCTGTCAACCTTTGTACATATGGTGTGCATGAAGTGGTGCATATGTGCTGTACACCATAAATAGTGTCATCATATCTGATAACAAGCCAGTGATATATCAGATTGCTACACATGTCATGTACAATAGGGGTTATATTTCATGACATAACCTGGACATTCTGTGGATGTTTGTACAGTACTGAGGTCTGTGTAGTGATGGTGAATGTCGGCAGTGTGTGTATTGTTAATATGTACTTTAGCCTGTGTAGAGACTGTGGTAGATGTCATTGTTCTAGCTCCCCTTCTATCTGATGTTACATGCTGCCCACTGTATGGTACCATTTTGCCGTACACGTTTGTAGGGTCATCCACACACATATCCCATACCACATACAGCCATCAGACCAAACTGTGTAGCAGCCCAGTATATGTAGGGTCATTCTGTGAGTGGCACATATGAGGATGGTGTAGAACAGGTAGTCCATATACTGTAATATTATGCTAGCTTACCATATATGGCTGTGGCTGTGTTCACAATGGTTGTGGTTATGCACTTTCACACAGGTGTATCTTACCCTGTGCTGTGACATGGCTGTTGAGCCTGCAATATATGCAGGTACATGTGCATTCCCCCATAGGAGATGTAGGCCAGTGTTGAGCCAGTCTGCCTGTAGCCTGCACAGTGCATTGTTACATGCCTAGCAGCTTAGTGTACTTACACAGTGAGATGTCATGTGCAGATACTTGCCAGATGTACCGTTGTCAGACCTCCCTTAAAAGTCATGTATGTCAGAGAGAGCAGTGGGATGTTGTACAGATGTATGTCAATATCTAGTGGGTAGCATGTGTCCATGGCACCCCTGTACCAGCAGTCATTATGTGTCAGGTCAGGCAAGAGTGTGTGAATCCAAAGCCTATGGTGGCATATATATACCAGCCGTTATGTGTTATACCTATCTACATGTCTGTCTACATCCATATTGTCAGGCCTGGTACACATGTTGTGCACTAAGGGATTATGTGTATACTTCTGGACTGTACAGTGTGTGTCCAAAGTTCCACATATATTGGCCAATATCTCTGCTGCACTCCACAGGGGCATTACATGCTAGTGATGGTACTTTACAATGATTTCCTTAGGATGTCTGTCAGTAGCCAATGGCACACATGTCATAAGCAGATGTGACCTTCCACACACACCATGTCTGTGAAGACAATCCCAATGACAGTAGCAATAGTCTTGTAATATACCTGCTATACATACCTGACGTCCCCTTGCATTACGACTTTGGGACTATAGGGGCTGGGGTAGGGCTACACTTCATGTCCAAGACATATGGTGGAATCCAAATATATCTATCTATATATATATATATATATATATATATATATATATATATATATATATATCAAATTACACATGTAGTACTTCCAATTACCACTGTCATGGCAACCACCCACTATGAATCCCTACATCATGTGGGCGTGGTCCCTTTACGTTTCCTGTGTAATGGACATCCTTCCCGTGTGTGGGCATCAGTGTTACAGACAGCAGGTAGCAATACCTCTTACAGGAGAACCTGCACACTCAGGGCAGCCACATATTTGTAGGGGGATCAGGAACTACAGACACACTGTGAGTAGAGTTGTGTTATGCTTTGTATAGTACTGGTGTTACAGGGTGTGTGTGTGTACATACTAGTTTACCTTGGAATGCAGTCTGTCTGCATAGCTCACTATTGTGGGCCTATCCTCTGGCTGGACAGAGGTATGCCTATCATGTGTTGTCCATCCACCACACAGGTCCTGTGTCAGATATTACACTGGCAGTGTGTGTGTTGCGTGCTCTCAGTACATGGCTACATCCATTTCTGTTTCTAACCTCAATTCCCTGACTAAGGGTACGTTGCAGATTATCCTGTAACACCAGCACCTTGCTTAGTGTATGGCAACACTGTTCCACATATGTGCCTGTGTTCCAGCCTTTGTCCTCCATCTACATACCAAGCTCTGCACATATGTCATGCTGTTGGGGGTTGTTCTGTAGTGGGCTGTGAGTATATCACACTGCCATTGCTGCCATTAGTCCACTGCTGTTGTATCCCCCACACATACAGTGTGGATGGGGCCATATATGTGTGGGCGTCACCTACACAATACATGTGTGTCCTTATGCACTCCAGAGGCCAGTGTATTTAACAGTGGTATATGGGCCTGTATTATTGAGTCTAGGTGGAGAACACCATAAATAACCTAGGCTGTTACAAAATGTGAGGGTATCAGGGGTGAGCTGCCACAAGGTATCTGGATGTGCAGTACCATATACTTCACCTATATTTACATTACTTACATGAATTGGGGTACTGCAAGCCTACTGCCTCCTACCATACAGACTGTTCTGTTTGTCGGTGTGCTCATGATGGTGTCAGTTATGCCTTGTGATGTGCCAGTTACAACCCATTTGAACACATAACGTCTTTACCACCTACTGAGTTTGAGGCTGCTGAACTACATTCCTGCAGTACATACTGTTGATTCTTTGGTATCCTGTGAACCAGTCTGTCTTCACTAATGTACAATTCTAAGGGCATGGCCTGGACAGCAATAGTTGTGAACCTTTCCAGACTACTGTATTAGTGTAACTGTTTCACAGTTGCAGTACTCTGTTTGTATGGTTGGCAGTGTCTGAACAGCTATATGACATGGCATATAGAACTGTAATAGTACACAATTAAAGGTTTCCCATTTCTACAAGCCTGTGTGTGTCATCTTTCCTATGACCTTTCTATGGGTATATGTTGCAGGCAATGATTGACATTTGTATGGGTGGCCCATACAGTGTCCAGTTGTTCAGATGTTAACTGTAGGCATAGTGGCTGTTCCACATTGTGTGCACCTTCTACATATGTATCATACTGTACATATATCTGCATGTGTATGTGTAGTCACATGTATATATATATATATATATATATATATATATATATATATATATATATCTGCATCTGCATCTCTGTGTCTGTGTATCTTTATCCTGGGGATGTTGATGGCTTCCACATATTACATGTCCTATGGGAGGCAGACTGTACTTGGTAGTGTATTGCAGGGTGCATGTGTTTGGCTGTGGGGGGGATGCCTATACATACTAGACGTATAGTGTGTGGGGCCTCTCAGCCCCATTAATGGTGCATGTGGATATATGTGTATTTGTTAATCTGCCATTGCTATCTACAGATGTATGGCCATATATACCTATATAGATACATATATCTGCTAACATATATATAACTATGTCCATAAATACCTACATAGATATATATCTGTGTACACATATGTAACGTGCTGTGTATAAATCGACATATAGGTGTAGACACATATATGTGTTGATTTAGGCATATGCATTATATATGTGCATATATATTGATATATATGTATATAGTGTTAGAAGTATATATATATATATATATATATATATATATATATATATATATATATATATATACATATATAGATATGTTGTATCTGTTTAGATATTAATGTAGTTACACACACAGACATCTAGGTGTTGGTATACATTCTCTGTACTGTTGCATGACAGGACTGGATTATATGTTTCTGAAAACATTGATTTTCTTTGTAACTGCTATGGCTTAGTAGTAAATCACTTTGTGTATGGAGTATAGGGTCCTGGGTTTGAGCCTTGCAGAGGCAGTTTGTTTTGTTGCTGGGCAGAACATGGGCCATTGGATACAGAGTGATTAAGGCACTTTAAAGCAGTTGTACGTGGGTTTGCACGGAGGTAAGCACTGCTAACCTCCGGTTACAGTTTCTCATACTCTGTTAGCTTTTAAATTGCTTAACCTGTGTAGGCATAGCTTACCTCTGCACAAACAGGCTTAAACTCACTTACTGCTGCTTAAAACTGCCTACTCCTACTTACCTCCATGCTAATTTCTTTAAAAGAAAAGGAAAAAGGGTTGATAGGAAAGTTGTGAAAAAAGGCCACAAAGAGGGTAAGACAGTAGGGGAAATAGCTAGGCATGTGCAGGAAGGGTGTAGGAAAGGTCCATAGCTGCCCATTTCTTCTACAGCGACAGCTGTGCACATACACTGAATTTGGAGGTAGATGTGGACCCTCAAACCCCTGGGAGAGGAGTGAGGACAACATAAATTTGTTGCGATGCCAATTAGACCGGGTTACATGTGTCCAGTGGACATGTGTGCGAAATGTACAGCTATGTATAGGGCAATTTTTTTTTGTGGGAACAGTTTGCCCTTTTTTTCAGGTGAGAGTGGGATGTTGGGGAGGGGTAGTAGGTATATTTGGGGAGGTAGGTTGGGTAGGTTAACAGACAAGACAAACAAGATGCATACAGGGGCAGTATATGACACATGTGGGGGTAAACACCTTGGACGGGGAGGGGTGTTTAAAAGACTGAGGTCCCCACCCATGGGCAGTCACCACTGCACCTTCATGGCCCCAAAGGTGGCTGTGCTGGGGGCTGTGTAGGAGTGGCAGGCTCACCCTCTAATTGCGCCACTCTGCCCTCAAGCTGGCGTAGCTGGTCTCAAAACTCCAGATCAAGTTCCCTATGCACCACGGCCCGGACATGTTGACAGGTGACAGGTTCCCCTCCGTGCCCACCATGGGGGGGCAAGCCCCATCCCCTGCAGATGTTCCACCCGAAGGTGGAGCAGGGCCCACAGAGGAGGAGGTCCCAGGCTGGGCCCCAGATGTGCTGGTGCCTGGTGCCATGGTCAACTGAGGTAGGACAGGTGGGTCCGCTGGGACCGGCCTTCCCATATGAGCTATGTTGTAGCAGGATTATGACAGATATGAGTTAGTAACAATCAACAGCATTCAGGATTAGTTATAACAGCATGCATAGGTATTCCCATTGACCCGAAACACCAGATTTAACACAGCTGCAGAGCAAGCAGAATACATGCATATATGGAACAACAGTGACCATTACAAGAGCATGCAGGTTTCATTGATGGTAACAGGCCACCAATATGGTTGTATTTTAACATGGCACATGCATAGAAACAAATGTGAATATTAATAAACCATTAGAACATATGTCACAACAAATGTTTGGAGTGTACACATACCAGTTGAGGAGTGTCATTGGGTTATTTTGCACATATAGTAGGGGTGAGAGAGAGAGTTCAATTAACAACTAATATATCCTTGTAGTTTTCACAACATTCTTAGTCACTGCAGTGACCTTTCCCTTACATGTATTATTACACTACCCAATGGCCTTATATTGTACACTGGTATGTTTATAGATTATTATATACGTGACCTATGTCTTACATACAGGCGTGACAAGATGCAGGTGTTAATGCAACATATGTTGCGAATTGCTGTCATACACTTTGGGTGAGGTGCTAAAATGACAGGTTTGTTTTCATATACATTCTATGACTATGTACACGTTTGACTATCAGTTATATGTCATTAACGGCTGCCTACATTTCTTGGATCATCACACTGATTTTTCAGGGGAACAGGGTACCAGGCTGGTGATATGGGCCATTTATCTGGACATGCTGGACAGATTGGAACAGTTGTGAAGTATGAATATGCATACAACTTTCAGTTTGAACATTCTAGCAAATTCTGTACAGTTGGGTGTAATTATGCATACAACTTTCTATATGAATATTGTAACAAAATCTGTACAGTTGTGGGGTATGTTTATGCATACAACTTAGTAGCACTCCCAGGATTCAAAGACCTGCTGTGTGTGACAAAAAATTATAGCTTACATCACAGTACACTGTGCTAGCAGGGAATTGATGTAAAGCTTTAGACTGTTTTCTATCTAAGTCTCCCTCACTTGTACAATATGACTGACCTCTTGGCATTTCCAACATTGTTATGCAGGACTTCATACACATTTTATCTGCCACAGTGTGGGTGACACTGCTTAAAATACAACAGTACTATTTATAGTATGCAATGGTTCACCAACATATGAAAGAAGTGTAAGCAGAAGCACTCCAGGGGTTATACCTTTATTCACAGGCTAGTACACATTAATTTCTACTGGTACAACACTTTCCAAGGCTCTTATATTTATTTGTTATGACAGTACATGCAGACTAATTACTAAACTGCCTCGTGATGCAGCCTTTGCAACATAGCATCATGGGATTGCTGGTTCGCAGCCCGCTCATCTGCAGCTGTCAGAGAAATACAGTGATATTTAGCCATACCTATCCATAGTATACACAAGCTAAGCAATTATTTACTACTTAGTAGAATGAGTACTTAGTACTGGGGCATTGGGCATCTGCCAAGATTCCTGGATCCACTGTTCCAGTACATCCCTCCTCCACCACTTCAGGTCAGCATGGTGGTGCCTGACCTGCTCACCAGTCCAGGGGATACCTGTGGCACTGGTGAGGTCACAGGCAAGACTGTCCCAGGCCTCTGCTTTATACTGCAAGCCCTGGTAATGGCCCTGCAGTAGTCTCTGCTCATGGTGTTTTACCAGGAGCCATACCATGAATTTTGACTCCTGGATGCCCCAGCGTTGTGCTCTAAATCGAGTGCCTTCACCCACACCAGCCATTTTGCCTGCAGTAGGAAACTACATCCAGTTATGAGAAGTATTCCCACCTGTGGGGTTTAAATACAGCCAATTTCCCACACTTTCCTGTGATTGGCCAGTTTTGAAAGGGCTAATCTATGGGCACACCTGCTTAAACCTCTAAGGCTGGCACTGCTTAAGGAGGTATACCACTAGGCAGATTGAATTGGCTCCCCTACATATTGCTTACACTTACTAACTTGAGCTGTGCTGTGGTTAGCATTGCTTAATAGTTAATTAGCACTATATTTGCCATTTGGCAGTGGTTTATTCTTCATTACATGTTATATATGTGTCTGGTATCCATAAGTCATGTGTACATACACTGTATGGGGACCTGGGGACTTCTACACTTTATTACAATAACATCTCATATCTATGCTTACTGCTGTACTCCAGTTCACATATTTATGTTCTGTGGCAGGTTATACAACATCACACTGTACATAGATTCAATTCACATGTTTGGTTTGATTTTACTGTGATGAGGATTAGTTTGCTGATTCCTCATTTGTATGCATTATTATGATGGCTTAGTGGTTAACTACTGTGACTGTGGTGTACAGGGTCCTGAGTTTGAGCCGTACAGTAGCTGTTTATTTTGTTGCTGGGCAGAACACGGGCCGTTGGGTACAGAGTGATTAAGACACTTTAAAGCAGTTGTAAGTGGGTTTGCATGGGTTTGGACGACGGTAAGCACTGCTAACCTCCGGGTACAGTTTCTTACACTCAGTTATCTTCTACTTTGCTTAATCTGTGTAGGCAATGCTTAACTCCAGGCAAATGCACTTAAATACGCTTACTAGTGCTTATATATGCTTACTACTGCTTATTTGTGCTTAAACCTGCTTACTAGTGCCATATTCATTAAGACACTGACACTTCACATGTGCATTTAATGCAGTACTCTGGTTCACATTTAAATGTTATTTAGTAGGTTATGCTGCAAAATTATGTCAAAAAATGTTCATATACAGATTTCACATAGAAAATGGAATGTGCTGCAGTGGGACTTGAACCGGGAATGCCTGCTCGTTAGGTGGATGCTCTGACCACTACACTATTGCTGTGCTGCTTCATTTGCATATATCTTCCTTGTTATCCTCTTCAGCCTTTTAAACTGCTTTAACTGTAGCTAAGCGATGGGCAAACCTGCGCACCTATGGTTAGCTGTACTCGGGGTTTTAAAAAAAAAAATAAAAGGGTTTCTTCATTTTATTTATATGTACTGTTCCTGTTGTACACATGGGGGGCTGTTAATGTGGATATGCGGACACCTATGAGTGGTCTTGCTCATTTATTTAGAGTTTCTGCTGTTCTACTTTGCTGGGGCATGTTTATTCTGAGAGCTCTGCTCTCAGACATGCCCCATGCACTCATCCACGTTCCATGTAGGATTAGCAGGTCAGACAGCATGCCTTCATTAATATGCATGGCACGCTGCCATCCTCCTCCTAAACTGACACTACCATGCAGGACTAGATTAGTCCTGTACGGAAGATTAGTAATTCTGGGGGTAGGTCATTTAAGTATGAAGCAACTCCTCAAGATTTTAGAAATGCACTTGTTAAACCTATCTTTAAGGGAAAGGGAATAGGGCAACCCAAAGTCCTACAGATCCATAAGTTTACTTTATTGCTATGGATAAATTATTGTCAGAACTGGTAAGGCTGGGACTTGAAACCATATATAAGCATGCATATGTTCAAAATGGATTTATAACACCTGTAACATGATGTTCTATAACAATATAATAACAGCTGTAAATGAAAAATTATGTTGGGAGGGAATTTGTGTAGACTTAATTTCATCCGTTTATAGGGTTACATAAAAAACATTGATCAATAAATTAGAACAACTAGGTATTTATGTAATCTTCATAAGATGGATAACTGCATGGCTTCCAAACAAGACATAGCAATTATCATACAGCAATTGGACAGGTGAAATTCTTGGTTGCTGTCACAGTTTCCTGCAGGGGTCTGTCCTGGGCCTATACTTGTTTAGGTCACATCTTACAGCTCTATCTTTTTCATCTGAGGTGTTCTACCATCTAAATGCACGTCTTGAAATGGATAAACTGACTACATGTGTTGAAGATAGAGTATATCTGCAAAAGAAATTGACTATTTATTTATTTCCAGTTTGATAATTGGGGATGTCCACTGGGCTCAAATTGCCCATTTTCAGTGGAGACCTGGGGAGAAAAGCTCCATATTACATACAAGTAAATCAAACATATGATTATTTAAAACAAACGCAGAATTATATACTGAGATATAGCAAATTACAATTGAAAACAATGAATACTCTTCATGACATATATGTAATTGATTACAGAGCTATTTGCACAGCATAAAGTTGAACTGAGGCAGCAGAATAATCTGAACAAAATACTAAAAACGATGAAATTGTAAATCTTCTGTTAGCAGTTGCAAAGACTGAATATTTGAACGATAGAAGTATAAACTAAAATAAAGAGTTAGAAGGTCACACTGAAAAACCAATCAGAAAAAAATAAATGAAAACTCCAGCCAAGCTAGAACTTCCAATGAGTAACCTCCCAAACCTCCTGTAACAGAGGCACAGGGGATATATTCAAATGACCCCTATGAACATCAGGTGCTTCAGCTATAGGGCAATTCTGATTGCCCATGACTTTTACATTTGAAGTCATTTTAATGGACAATTTCAGGCCAATAAAGCCAAAACCCACTAACTATGGATATGCATATTTCAGCCTTGTTATGACCTCTTCAGCATAGCATAAACAGAATGCTTGATTAAGCATAAGAAACACAGGGTTGTTATACCCAGCTGATGTCCATTTTCATTAGGATGACTGCAAAATATCCCAAATAACAAATTAAAACAAAGAGTTAGAAGGTCACACTAAAACAACAATCAGAAAAAAATTAATGAAAATTCCAGCCAAGCTAGAACTTCCAATGAGTGACCTGCCAAACCTCCTGTAACAGAGGCACATGGGATATATGCAAATGAACCCTATGAACATCAGGTGTTTCAGCTATATGACGATTCTGATTGCCCATGACTTTTCCATTTGAAGTAATTTTAATGGACAATTTCAGGCCAATAAAGCCTTCAAATAAATGACTTCAAATGTAAAAGTCATGGGAAATCAGAATTGCCATATAGCTGAAACACCTGATGTTCATAGGGGTCATTTGCATATATCCCATGTGCCTCTGTTACAGGAGGTTTGGGAGGTCACTCATTGAAAGTTCTAGCTTGGCTGGAGTTTTCATTTATTTTTTTCTGAAAGATAGAAGTCTAGGTTTTGTAGACTGTGGAAGAAATAAAGGAGGAAAGTGCAGTGTGTACTAAGTATACATTCAAGGTTCTGGTGAGAGAAGAGAGGGGACATTGTTTGGTAGCAAAAGTGGAGTACACACGTGTCAGAGATGATTAATGTAGCTAGTTAGCAGCATCTCTTAGTATCAACCTTATATGTAGGTAGAAAGGAAAGAGAAAATTTCAGATAGGGAGAGAGAGTAGAGTTACAAAACTATGTACAGTATTTACATTATATACATTCATGGTTTTGATGTTATATTACGTTAGTTTCAGAGAGGGGAAGCTGTAGAGGAAAAACAGCAAGGTGTAGAGGTACATGTGGAAGTACATGTATAGGAGACAATTAGCAGAATATGGACAATAGCAGGAATAGGTAGGTAGGTAGGTAGGTAGACTAGATTGACGATTTGGGCACAGGAGAATAATGTACTCATAAACACATCAAAATTAAGCATATGAAATTTGTGAGACATAGCCTGAAGCATGACTAATACAGCACACAGTGATTGAAACTGTACATTCATTTAAGGATCTGCGCACATGGGTAGGTCCAGCATTGAGTTTTTGTAATCATATCAACCAATTGGTTAATGATAGTTTTAGAACTATTAGTTGTATAAAAATATTATAAAGTCTCAAAAAATCTGAAATTATGAAATTGTTTGCAAGTTACATTAGACCCAAACTAGAGTATTGAATAACACTATGGACGCCTTATAAGAAAGCAAGCATGAGTAAATTGGAAAGAGTCTAGCAGAAATATATCAAGGCTATCTATGGAAGTGAAAATTTAAATTATTATGAAAGACTAAAATATCTGAACTTGTACAGTTTCTCAGGTATATAGATCATTTAAACACAATTACCTCTGGGAATAGTTGGCATTATCAAAAAAATAGTAAATAAACTAGAACCTATGTAGAAGACTATAGTTAGTGTTCCACAGGACTCTGTCCTAGACCTGTATTTGTTTAGGCTGTATCTTTCAGATCTGTCTTTTTCATTTGAGGTGCTCTATAGTCTGTATGCAGATTACTTGAAAATGGATAAATTGATTAGTTGTGTTACAGACAAGGCATGACTGCAAATGGACAGAAGAATTAAAAGAAACAGTAAGCATCTGTAATGTAGAGGATATGAAATGGGATGAACAAATAACCAGAAAAAGTAAGACAACATTAAGGAAAGCCCTTAACTGGAAAACCCCAGGCCCAGACTCAGTACCTAACGTCTGGCTAAAAGTATCTTTACACAAAAATTTAGACCTGAGTCAGAATTACTTATATGTATATTCCAAATAGAAACAAACCTGGTTAACAACAGGGCAAATTATACTCCTCTTTAAGAATGAACCTGCAAGTGACTCTAAGAACTATAGACCAATAACCCCTAATAGTGTACGGATTATATACTTGAACTGATGTAGACAGAGTTTATAGTCATTTAAAAACAATTAATTTATGGCAACAGAACAAAAAAGGTAACAAAAAGTCATATGAAACAAAGGATCATTCATTGCTAAATAAGGCATAGTAGACAGTTTTAAAAAGAGGAAGAATCTAAGTATGGGGTGGATAGAATAAAAAAAAACTATTTGAGAGCATCCCATATTCATGGATAAAGGAATGCTTACAGATGTATAAGGTATACCTTACACTAATTAAATTTCAGTGACCATGATACAGTAGCAAACCACATTGCAATTGAGCCATGACAAAGGCCAGATTATCCTATGAAAAAAATTCAAAGGGGGACATTCCAGGGTGATTCCTTGTCACTGCTACAGTTTTGTCTTGCTGTTAACTTATTAAGCTCTTTACTTAGTAGATTAGGCTATGGTTACAACTTAGTACCCAGAAACTAACCTGATTTTAAGACTTTTCATCTACTTTTTGTAGATGATTTAAAACTGTATAGATCATCAGAATAATATATTAGGTTGTGGTTACAATTTGGAATGCAGAAACTAACCCGATTTTAAGATTTTTCATCTACTTTTTGTAGATGATTTAAAACTATACAGTTCATCAGATGAGGAATATTTTTTTTGAAAGCACAACTACAAATAAGAATAAAGCTCAGTAAGGAATGCTTCAAAAGGTAAAAACTGATATTAAAAACCTCCTTGACATCAAGGAATAAAGTCCAAACTATAAATCAATTTGCTCTTTCTCTTCTAACTTAAGAGTTTTGACTGGTCCCCAAAAAGGTAATGGATCAACTAGATTTGAAAACATGAAAAATGCTTCATGCTTATCAGATGATATATAAAAATCAGTGTGTACCGAGATTATATATTTCTCTTTCTGAAGTTGTTATGGGCCTACTCAAAATTGAATACATGTATAGGTCTGCAATCATGGGACTACATATACACATATATATATATATATATATATATATATATATATATATATATATATATATATATATATATATATATATATATATATATTCTGTCCTGATAAGATCCAAACATATTGAAAGTTTTAATACATAAGGAGAAGAAGTTTAAAATAACATATTTGCTTAATTTAGCAGAAGCATTCCAGTAGCAAGTGGAAATGGAAATCACACCAGAAGCAGACAAAAATCAGACAGCAACTGAATGTGCCAAAAAACAAAAGATGGAATATAAGGAAAGGTATTAGATAAGAAGGGAAAAAATGGGAAAATCCACAGACATAGTGCCAAGAACAGAGATCTCCTGAAACAACCTCATGTTGACCAAGATTAGGTGAACTAAAACCAAAGGATGAAAGGTTAATAATGGTGGCCCTGGATAATAGACTACATACATGGTGGTTTATAAAGTCCTTTGAAAACATGGGACAAATAGACAAATGCAGGTTCGATAAAGCAGAACTGGAATCACACATCTTGTTGCTTGGAGTGACCAACTTATGGTGGAGGGCTTATTTACTGAAAGACACAATAATGTGGCAAAACTATTGCACTGGGATTGTGCAAACACAACAATATAGAAGTTGCTGAGAAACATCAACCACAAAACTTTAAAGAGTTTGTATCATATGGGCTCACCCATTACCAACAGTTCAAAAAATAGATGCAAGAAAACAGATATGGTAGACCATGAGAAAAAAGCAAAACTAGCATTGCTCACTGAAAAGGCTACAATGTCTTATGTACAGAGAGACACAAAGTAAAAAATACCAGGATTTGCAAGCAGACAAGAGAGCAATGTGGAAAAAAGATATTCAGACAGTTCCAACAGTAGAAGGATCAACAGATCTAATAAAAAAAATTTAGAGTTGTACTTAAATATGCCACCAATACATGAAACCCAGATTGACTTCTTTGCCAGAGTTGAGAAGAGCACTCATGCCTAACATCAAAGACTGAAACAATACTAATTTCATGAACCTTAGTTATACCTTGGCTTAGGAACATGGTCCATTTCCATCATGGCATTTGAAACATAAAACACTTGGTAAAATTAAGTTGAGAAATATTTTTTAAGAATAAGAAATATTCTAATCGGCTCTCTGAGACAGTAGCTGATGAAGAGAATATATTACCAAATTAAAACAAATACTAGTTTAGATATTTTTAAGAACTTGGACACATTTTATGGGAATGACTGTTTTGGCATATTGGCAAGGTAGAAGGGCATTACGTATTTGTATGTATGTATGTGCATAAGATTGCATTGGTTACTACTGAAAGCAATTTCATTACATTCTGAATACACACACTATTCATTAAGGGTTTTGTATAGAGAATCGTGGTCATTAATAATTGTGGCCTTCACAACTAACTTTATTCTCTTTTTTTTCCCAAACACCTTTATTGAATTATCACTTGTGACATAGGCAAATTTACATTCATATAAAAGTAATCATACTGCAATTAGCATAACAAACATTTTACTTCACATATATTACTATATACCATATAACCTAAGCAACATTACATAAAGTATTCAATTCATGATTTTTTAAAACAAGAAACATCTTTATTAAACCATCACTACAACTAACTTCATTTTCATCAGCAAACTCATATTTGTATGTTTTATCAGCAAATGGATCAGATGTCATTGAGATGTTAAATTAAAATGATCCCAGAACAGACCTCTTGGGAACTCCTTTTGCTAAAATGCATGAAGTAAAAATATAGTCCTTAATTTTAACCCAAAACAATCAATTAACCAACCAATTTACTATCAAATACACAATGCGAGGTCTGATTCCAGTTTAAATAAGGAGTCTGCAGTAGCATCACAGGAAATGGAGCTGAAGGATTTTTCTTATTCTAAGTAGATTATTTCTACCAGAAATCAGTTAGCTAAGGAATCAAGTACTGGTATATAAAAGTTAAGTTATTTAAGCATGATCTCCTGTTTGTGAACATATGTTGGGCCATACCAAATTCATAAGCTTTTTAGATTAAATTGATCTAAATAATAGTATTTCAAAACTTTTCTAAAGAATATTAATTAAGCTTATCAGTCCATAATTTACAGGATTATAATCATTGGCAGTCATATGTATTAGAATAATTATAGCCTGCTTTCAAAACTCTGATATATAGTCACTGATTAAGAACCTGTAAAATAGGTATACAAAACAATCAATAACTGAACTGCTGATCTGTGAAAAAAGTACATGTGCCTTACTTAATATCTGGCAGTAAATCACTATCCCATTACAGATAGATGTTAGAACCTCAAACAATTGTCTGTCGAGTACAAACTGCTGGTCCTCTTGCTGGCAACACTAAATTAAAAAAGACTCTAAAAGCATTTTAACTCCTTATTTCTCTCAGTAATCACTTTCCCCCTATCTCTTTGACAATATTATCTCAATGTTGCCATATGAAAAGCAACTGGAATGTTTATAAAATGTTTTCCTCTTGATGCTTGCCTTGTAGACAATGTTAACCAAAGTTTACATGTAATCTTAGCCCTCCTTAAATTATTTCTCAGTTATGAAATTGTTTTGTTACTCCTTTCATGACTTTTAAATGAAGGAAAATTGTAAAATAACATGTCATTGGTGCTTTAATGATCACAAAGATTTTTCGATGATGATGCCACAAGGGAAGATTCTCTCTTTTCTGCCTGTGCGTTAACCCTTTTAGGGTATAATTCATAAGTACTACATTCATTTTTCTATAGATACATTGCTAGTTCTTTCGAATATAAATGGATTCTAGGTCTGAATATCAATCCCATTTATAAGCCATTAACAAATAATCAGTCTAATAATATTTATGTATTGTAGCACCACTAGCCATTTGATGAACTTTGAGATTATTTCCAGTACAAAAAAAAATGTATGATGTGAGGTACCAAGAGGTGGCTAAAATTTAAGGTTACATTTATTTATTTTTATTTATTTTATTTATTTAAGTTTGATGACTGGGGAAGTCCACTGGGTCAAAAAGAGCCCATTTTCAGTGAAGGCCCAGGGAGAAAAGCTCCAACATATAAAGAGAGTGGTTGAGGTCTTCCTGGACTGATATATTTTTTTGGTCCAACATATTAAAGTTATGTTTTAAATTTACAAATTGCATGTTACAATAAAAAACAAAGATTTGTACATTTTTAAAGTTACATATTGCAAATTACAAAGGAAAAAACAAGGATTTGTGCAGAAAAATTTAAAGACATTTCAGAGTGTGTAATACAGTATGTAATGAGCTCTAGTGAGTTAAACATTTAAATACAAGGTAACTAGCTAATTATGATAGGTACAACTGATCAATATGTAGATAGTCATTTATGACAAGAGAACTCTTTGTGAGTTGACATAAAGCTAACGTACATAAAGAAACTTTAGGATCAGTCATTACTATATCTAAATTGTTCTTATTAGTATTAAATAAAATGTGTTCAGTATACAAGTGCTGAAACAAAAGTGCTAATATTTCTTTCTTACAGATTTTTTAGAAGTAAACAAATCCCTCTGCAAATGAGAGGTATTGGGGTCAAAAAACAAAAGCAGACAAGTACCAGTGATCCCCACAGCAACACTCAGCAACACGATTTGATTTTAGCGCTTTCAATCACTTTTATTCTGTGACCTTCTTCAGAAAATACTTTTTCTATATGATTACTTCCTTTTATATTCTTAAACAGGAAATGACATTTCATGACACCATTAATACATGTTTACCCTATATATAAACCAGTTGTTTTCATGTTTCAAACAATTCATACATTGTTGACTAGATGTTTGTATAGAAAGTTATTATTTACATACAAAAATGTATAAAAATATAAATGTTATAATAATTAAATACTTAAATTACTTATATTTTAAAAAACATTTTATGTTAATTGTTTCATTTAATCCGGGGAGTTTATCTGCCCCTAAATATAGTTGCCAATATGCTTCTTTGCATTCTAAGATGTTGTTTAAGTCTCCCCCGAAAATGATTTTGTCTACATTGTCCAACACAAAGAATTCAAATTTCTTAAATTCCTTGCAAATGCTAGAATGTCTGTAAAGAGCATTAGTTTTGTCACTTTTTCTGATTGCTAAATTATGCTCATAAATCCGCCTTTTCAGGCTTCATTTGGTCTTACCTATATAATAATGTTTGCATGTCACACAACTTGCTACATATACTATTAGCTCACTGTTACAATTAAAGTAGTTTTTTGCCCACAATGTTTCATTGAAATGCCCTAAAACAACAAAAGATGTGTTGCTAATGAACCTACATTGTCTACAATTATTGCAACTGTAAGTACCTTTTTTGATGGAACAAGCTCTAGATAATTTCTTAGAATCTTCATGAAATTCTAACATGCTTTTAATGTTCAAGTTTCTTTGGTATGTGAATTTTGGGTTGAAACCCAAGATGTCAACTAATTCTCTATTTCCTAAAATTATCTTCCAATTTTCTGTTATGACATTTTTAATTTCCCACATTTCATCCACTATAGGTATCTGAAAAGATGTTCTATATTCATCTGGATTTTTGTTTTCTATATTTAAACTTTTTTCAGATGTTACACATGCCTCTACTAAAATGTCTGTGGAATATAAAATAGGCTTGGCTACATTTTTTCTCAATGGTATGACTTCCTTTTCTATTTTTTGATCCATTTTTTGTCATAACCTCGTTTTTGGAACAATTTTCTCAAAATTCTTCCTTCTGTGAAAATTGCATCATCCGATGTTAACCTACTTAACCTTATATACTGTGCTTTAATGACGCCCTTTTTCATATGTGTTGGATGTAGACTGTCATTATGTAAATATTGATTTGCGAAATAAGGTTTTCTGTAAATCTTACTTGAAAATACCTTATTTTCTGTGTTGATTTCTATGTTAATATCTAAGAAATTAACTGTTCTACCAAACTCTCCTACTTTGAAATGTAAAAATGAAGTAGTGGTATTCAAGTTTTCCACAAAATTTTCAAACTCTGTCTGATCTCCAGACCATAAAAAAATCAGGTCATCTATAAATCTATGATAGATTTTGACTTTGTAAAAGTCTCGATGATTCTCTAGATGCTTTTGCTCCCAATTTGCCATGACAATGTTAGCAAAGGCTGGAGCTACCCTCACTCCCCATTGCCACCCCTGAGATTTGTTGATACATTTTTTTGTTGAAAACAAAAAAATTGTTTTCTAACACTAATTCCATGAGACTACAACAAGTATTTATTTCGATTCCTGATAATCTTGAATTTTTATTTAAATACTCTCTCATGTATTCTATACCTGTTTCTTGGTCTATAGAAGTGTACAAACTCTTGACATCTAAAGTTCCAAAATGTAGATCTATTCCATCTATTATATGGTCTCTGAAAATTTCTAATAAATGCCAGGAATCTCTGAGATAATATTTGGACTTCTGAACAATTGGATTCAACATTTTGTCCAACCATATAGAAATGTTTTCCGTTTTGGACTTTCTTGCTGAAATAATAGGTCTGAATGGTATAGTGTCATTCATTTCTTGAATTTTCGGAATCCCAAATAAATTTGGCATTTTAGGTTCTTCAACTAACATGAATTCATAACTATTGCCATCTAGTTCTCCCTGGCTAAACATATCAAACAAAAAGCTACTCATCCTAGTATATTTTGTTTTAACAAAGTCTGTACTAACTTTTTTGTATGTTTCCGTATCTAATAAAGAAGTTTCCAAATTGTTTTCATAATCTTCCTTATTCATGATAACTATCTTACCCCCCCTTGTCTGCTCTCATAATTCTAATACTTCTATCATTGCTCAAACTTTTTAATGCTTTAAATTCATTTTCAGATAAGTTTCTTTCATACACGTTTGACTTGATTTTCCTAAATTCATTTTCACAGGAATTCTGGAAAACCTGTAAAGTATTCAACAAAGGGGGATTATATGTACTCGGTTTTTGGGGTCACATGCAATAGTAAAATATGAACTTTTGATGCAAGGTGTGAGTTCCGAGTAAAAGTACTTTTTTTCCAAACTATTAATAATCGGCATCTGTAGAATCTCGTGACTGAAAGCTGAGTTTTTCCAATTCTTAGAGTGATTACAATAATTTCTGGATTGTCACTATTGTGCAAGATTATAAATCTTAGCTGTGATCTATTATACAGTGAAACACAAACCACCTTTTCTTTTCCTAGAAATTATGAAAACTCCTGTAGCCAAGGAATACTATTTGGGATTTCCCAGGCCAACACCATTTTCTGTAATCAAAATGACAACTTTTTCTCTACTAACTTGACTACAGAGTTCCATAATTTGGTTATTCAAATTTCTTCAATTTCCTTTGAAAAAATCATGCCTGCCTTTTTTGAGTCATTTAAAGTCAGTAACTACCTGCCCAAGAAATCTATTTCCAGTGTGGCCAATGTGAAGATTATTATGCCCCAAGTGTTTCTTAGAAGACATATACCCCAAAAGAAATATATATTTCATACCATTTATGATGATAAAATACCTCAATTCACTACTTTTTTTAGAAATAGGTAGGATAGAGCTCTAAAACCACTGTAAACTCCTTTTTCCACTATATCTAGGACAGTTCTTATTTTGAACATTATCAGACACTTTCCATCATGAAAAAGTGGCAGCAAGACCTCTTGTTGCCCCTCATTCTGCTGACTTTCATTGATTATGAAAGATTATAGCTGCCCTCCCAAAGTTCTCGTCCTCTTATGCCTCTGATGGAGGTACCATTTGTCTCCACAGGATTGGTATGTAAGTCAGTTGGTTGAATAGGGCTATTACTCTCAAGTTCTTCATCTAATGTTTTATTTAGTTCTCTAGTTCCTAATGGTAATTAAAAGCTGTCAAACTCAATTGCTGCCCCATTATCAAGTTCACTGAGGTCTACACTATCCATTGACAAACCAGGTATAATGCTTGTATGAAAGAAAAAATGAAATATTGTTTACTTCTACTGGTGTGGTACAGCTGATATCATCTGGGCATATTTCTGTCATAATGAATACCTACAGAAATCCATACTGATTTGCTGTTTCAGTGTTTTTTTTAATCTGACAACCTTATACTGTTTGAGAATATAATTACATCATTAACATGCACCTTTAGTATTAGGTGGCATGTACATCTCATTAGAAAGTACTTATATATTATATTATCTTAAAGGTCTACTATTGGCAGTATCTGAAATATATATATATATATATATATATATATATATATATATATATATATCGAGAGAGAGATTGAGTGCCATGGTGTCCTACAAATACCAACCTGTCAAAAACAAATAACTACTTATTAACTTTATTTTTTATAAACCCTGAATGCCTTCATGGGGGCAGAATTGCTACTGCGATTACTTTTAAAAACTTACTTCTTGCCCATAATTTATTCTGAAGGCACAGCTGATAAGTATATGCCCGAGTGGGTGAAAGTGGAAAAAAAAAGTACAGGTACTTTAAGGTGTGTATTTTCCTTAGTTTAAAGATTATCATAAGATTTAATTTAGCCTCAATTTGTTGTGCACTGAGAAAGCTTACTAGGATAGAAATGCCACAAAGGGGGGAAACTGCTAACTCATACTTTTTTTTCCAATACATGAAAAAGTATGAGGGTCATTCTCTAGACAGGGAAATATACTTTGGGGAAAGGAAATGTGTGCAGGACACAGTTGTCCTTTAAATACCCTCTCTCAAATGGGTCATTAAAACAAAAACTGTTCAAAGTGTCCATTCTTGGATTTAACAAATAACATTCTGTAGAAATGTAATTAAATGAGCCTACTAGCTGAGGTAGAACAAACAGTGAGGGTACAGCAAATATAAATAACTTTTACTATGGCTACCACAGGAACTTATCAATCTTAAAAGTATAGCTGGCTTGAATATTAATAGTTATATCACTAATACACTCATATAATACAGATTAAACAGTCTAAATAGACTCAGCATTCACAGGTACAGCCACAATGCAGTGCTAAAGTTACAGAGCTTATCTTACACTAAATATTGTATACTGAAATTAACTCAGAGCATGTCATACACTAAATCTTATATACTGAAATTCACTCAGAGCATGTCGTACACTAAATCTTATAAACTGAAATTAACTCAGAGCATGTCATACATTAAATCTTATAAACTGAAATTAACTCAGAGCATGTCATACACTAAATCTTATATACTGAAATTCACTCAGAGCATGTCGTACACTAAATCTTATATACTGAAATAAACTCAGAGCATGTCATAAACTAAATCTTGTGTACTGAAATTAACTCAGAGCATGTCATACATTAAATCTTATAAACTGAAATTAACTTAGAGCATGTCATACATTAAATCTTATAAACTGAAATTAACTCAGAGCATGTCATATACTAAATCTTATGTACTGAAATTAACTCATTTGGAATTTTACAAGCCAGACCATGTTGGAACACACAGCATGTTTACAATTGACTTAATCCTGTATTAAAAGTTGCTACTTCAAATGCAGATAGTAGTGAGTAAACCAAAAGTGTTAATTAACACGTGTTCTAGTAATGTTCCCCAACAGAAATATTTAAGGTTGAAGACCTAAATTCGAAAATTTACAAAGGGTGTAATGTATCCTCAGCCTTGCAGACTGGTTAATAAATATTCTGTGAACTGTGGCTATAGCATACTAACTGTAACCCATTACAATTTGTGAGGATCAGATCAGTTAGAAGAGGAACAGGAAGGAAAGGGTCATGACGTGTGCTTCCTGTACTGCAGTAGCTGGATCTCTGTGAATGATAGGAACTGATGAAAGATACAGTGTCAGATTTGAATGGGTCAGCAATTGCCAATGGAGTGAGGCAACCAGAGGACTCATGTGTGTGTGTGTGTGTGTGTGTGTGTGTGTGTGTGTGTACATTTATATATATATATATATATATATATATATATATATATATATATATATATATATATATATATATATATATATATACATACATACATATACAGATACACATATGAATGTATTACACACACACACACACACACACACACACACACACACACACACACACACACACACACACACACACACACACACACACACACACACCTCTCTTCGGTATAGCATTTGTCTTTCTCCAAAAGAGTCTAGGATTCCCAAGAGTATGGTGTCTCATACTTCTGTGGAGAATAGCACTGTGCAGTTTGATAGCTTGTTTATATAGCTTTTTTGGTTTCTTTTCAGAAAATCATGTTTAGGTCTGAGGAAGATATTAGGAAAAAGTTTCAATGTATTCACAGCATCCTTCCTGAGCTCCATAAGCTGGTAAAGTTTTGGAATCATCCTGGTTTGCCTTTCTCTCCTTTGTTTTACTAGTTTAAGGGAAAATGTATATTTTGTAGTCAGAAAGGTGTAACAAATAAGCAATTAAAGATGTTGCATGGATTAAAGTTGAAAAAGACACAGCAGCAGTCAGTACACTAAGGTCATATATAGGGAATAATTATTCTGATTGATCTAGGTCTATAAGTAAAGTATAGTGGAGAATTTCAAATTCTGGTTTTCAAGCCAGTAATAATGATGGGGAAGTGATTACTCTAGAAAGTAAGTCTTGGATAAGTGTAATTCATTGGGGGTTTTAGGAATTTACTGTCTCCAATGAGAACGGTGACTGGACCTAGCTGGTTCAGAAACTATTTGGAAAAAATGCTCTCACTGAGTATATTATTGAGGTTTTGATAACCCAGCAGGAAGATGTTGAAGATGCCAGTAGGGTAATATTTTTGCAACCTGTGAGACAGGGAGATATATCACTTGCAGCAGTCCTCAGTAGCAGTGGTGACAGGACCAGGATGTATGCATTAATTCTGGCACCCCGTAGTCAGCACTGTGTTCTTTGCCATGGAGAACAGGTATTACTCTGTAGTTAATGAACATGCTGACTGTAGAGGAGCAAGCTGGTATATTTTGCACAATGCACAGCAGGCACTGTATTTTATATAGGGAAAACCAACCATACTCTTAAAGGAAGGATCTTGGAACACAATAATGATATTAGGAAACAGGAACTGAGTAGCACCTTAGCAGAGCATGCACATGACCATGGTTCCAATCGCTGTTTTAAATTTCTAGTTTTAGAATTAATGAAACTGAATGTGAGGGGGGGTGATATTAGATGTAGAGCTGATTATATTGAATTGAAATGGATTTTAGTTCTACAAGCTGACAAGAGCGCTGGTTTGAATGAGAGTGTAACTTTAAAACCAGTGCTCAGGTCTTGTGACTTGTTTCATTGATTCCTTTTGTGACCTTAAGATTTTTAAATACATGTGTGATTGCATTTTGTGTATGGTCTGAAGAAGTGGCATTTGCCATGAAAGTGCTTACCAATAATGTCTAAATAAATATATCTGTTTTAGCTTAGCCATGGTGGTCAATATTTTATTTTGCTTCTTTGTTTCTACTTTGTGGATTATATCGATTTGCCCACTGACATCTACTGTTATTCTTTAAGGTTTCAATAAGCACCAGAATATCAGGATCAGACTGTAAAAGTCAGGCATGAATTTCATTAGACCTGTTTCAGATATTTCCTGCTTCAATTATTTCATATGTACTGCCTTTATTCATAACCATATTTCTTTTCTTAGTTGCTTTTGTGAGGGAGATGAGAAAGTGGCTTAACACACTCAGTTGCCAAGGTTTGCTAGGTAAAATTCTATAAAATAAATATAATCTCATTCATTGATGACAGGCAATTAATAAGCAGTATGATATGTAAGAAATATTGTTTTATGTTTTGGAGATGCTATCCTGAAGTGATGATGCAGAGAAGCCATATTCTCTCTCTGTGCCAAGGTAATTTTAATAGTCCTTACTTTGGATAGTTCCAATAAGGAAAATCAGAGCAGAAGGGGGAATTATACAGTAAACAGCTTACACAATGTGCCCATATTAAGAAAGGAATGAGTGACAAAAGAAAGGAATCACACAAATCAACATACCAGTGAATCTGTTAGTGGACAGTTGCAAGCTTAGCTTAAAGGCAGAAGGGAACATATAGCTCCAGTCTATCTCATATTTAAAAAGGAAAATACTTTCAGAGCAGCATATGAATCTCAACCCTTAAACATAAAAGAACACCCAGGCTAATTACTTCATTGCTAATACACTCCCAAGAGTTGACACATTAGCCAGGGGTCTGGGAACATATTAAGACAATAATCTTTCCTTTCACCAATATGAGGTCAATGTAGTAAGAAAATCATTCTATTTCACCCAATATATAAGTATGGGCATGACATCCAGGTCCAAGGAAGTCATCGTGCCAATTTCTTCGGTCCTTATCAGGCCCATCATTGAGTATAGTGCCCTCTTTGGTATGTACCTGATCAAACATGTCTAACAGTTGGTATGTCCACAAAGGTTCCTTACCAGTAAAATCCAAGGTATAAACACATTGTCTCTATGGATCACCTTAAACCCCTATCTCTATATTTACTCTCCTACAGGTTACTGAAAGGCAACCTATGCCTGGTATGCAAGGCTGGGCATGGCATCCAGGTCCAAGGAAGTCATCGTGCCAATTTCTTCGGTCCTTATCAGGCCCATCATTGAGTATAGTGCCCTCTTTGGTATGTACCTGATCAAACATGTCTAACAGTTGGTATGTCCACAAAGGTTCCTTACCAGTAAAATACAGGGTATAAACACATTGTCTCTATGGATCATCTTAAACCCCTATCTGTATATTTTCTCTCCTACAGGTTACTGAAAGGCAGCCTGTGCCTGGTATGCAAGGCATCTTCGGATATGGATCTGCTGGACCTTTTGCACATCCACAAAATGAACATCATCAGAACCACAAGATCCAAAAATGTTAATTTTGCTTGTGACATAAATAAGACATGTTGGCAAGACAGATATGTGTCTCAGATGATTCCCATGCTCTGGGATAGGCCGCCCATCCATGTGAAGCACAGTCCATTCCTAACGCTATTTCAGCATAACCTTGACCAAATTCTGGAAATCAGAAATTCACCCCAGGTCTGGCCCGCATGTGTCTGATAGACAGAGGCAGATATTAATGCCCAGACTTACATGCCCCCCACATAACCTCTAGAAACTGCTTAACAAACATGTCCCCTATGAATAAACACCCATGATATATAGGGACCCAATTGTGATGGGTTGCTTGGCTAGGTTTATAAAGGCTTTGCTGGTTGTTAGCCTAGAGTATATACTTATGAACCTATAAAAAGGAAAACCCTGTACACATATACAGTTATCAGATTATCAGTGTGACAAAAGGAGATAATACCAGCAAAGCTAGCTGGAATTTTGTAAATAATTATATGTCATTGGTGAATATCGAAATTATTTATACAAGATGTTTGTGTTACAAATGTATTAGAACTGTATGTCATGTGTATATCAACCAGCTTGTACAGATGTGTGTTGAAAAGGTATTTGTAGAGTGCTGTGTTTGAAATGTAACCACAGTGTTCCCTACTGGAAGAGAACAGAAATGTACCTGAACTATTGTAACTGTTTAAATGTATATTCTTAACACAGAAAACTGGAGGGTTAACCTCAGTCCAGCCAACTTTAGAAAATTATCTGAAATTAAATTACTTTACAGGCTGTGCAATAAAGAGGCTATCTCTTACGTTTTCAATGCAGCTAGAAACACAACGTGTGTGCTAGGAAGATTTCTATATTGTCTTGAGGGTGAACTAATTACTAATCTTGAAATGTGGAGGAATGCAATTCTTTTATGACTTCCAGCATCTGCAAAGACTTGAGCAAAAGCCTTTTTTTGTATATTTTTACAGGTGATGCTAAATACTGCCAGCTTCAGCAATGGGGGTTTTGGCCTGGGAACTAGAAGTCAGATGACCAGAAATTATGTCATTCGGCAAGCTATCCCAGCAGTAATATATCATATATTAATTTGAGAAGTCTCTTAGTGAGACAGAGCATTCTGTATTCTGTCTTGGACCTGACAACAAGAACCATTCACCACGCATCTGCCTTGCTGTAATAGTAAGTTACTAGGGAATAGTATAATTCTCTTAGATTCAGTCAAGAATATAGTAAAGCTCAGTTTAGATGTTTTTTTTCTTTATTTGTGTGAGCTTGTACTACAATGTTATTTTAAATATTTCCTGTGGTTTTGAACACTGATGTCACTGTGAATATATATTTAGTATTGTCTTGTTCTTTTACTACTTATTATTAAATATATTGAAACATTTTGTTGTGGCTGGTCTGTGTAGAGATATTTACGTTTTGAGAGTACTTCCGTATTTATTTGGTGACACTTTGTGGGCCACTCCTAATAGCATTGCTCTTGGTCAAACTACCATTTGTATTAGTATTAATATTACACAGTAAGATTGGATGCCCTTTGTTAGGGCCCTAAAGTAGCTGATGGGGGCCTAGCTAGTAAACATGTGCCAGCCTTTCCCACTGTGTGTGTGTGTGTGTGTGTGTGTGTGTGTGTGTGTGTGTGTGTGTGTGTGTGTGTATGTGTATATGTGTGTGTGTGTGCACGTGTGTGTGTGTATCAGCTACTTGGGCAGGGACATGAAGCACTGGTTGGGCAGAAAGGGTGCCAGATGTCTTGGCTTGGTCACTCAGCTGAGATCTCAACTTTATAGCTGTGCCTGTGGGGAGTCTTACTGGGGATCTGGAGGAAGTGGGAGAAACCAGCTCCAGACTTACTGTGGTCTCTATGTGCTCTTAAGGGAAACTGGATCTGGAAATACTGTATGTGTACTTGTCATTCTCTCAGTGAACATCCCCCACTGTTGCCACTGGTGAGGACTGAGGCTCCTTGATTACTTGTCAAGTGGAGAGTCATCACATTTTGGTTGGCAGTGGTAGGATCACCACATCACATATTGGGATTCAGTGATGTGGATATTGAACTCCTGTAGCCTGTAAACGGAGGTCACTGAAGATGGTGTTTGTACTCTCAAACAGCCACACAGTGAACATTCAGAGTTTCATATCACAATAATTTTATTTATGTTTTTTGTTAGCTTAGTTAGTCAGGGAGATCAGGCAAGGATGTCCGCAGAGGATTATGGCAAGCTGACAAAGAACCAGTTGGCTGAGATGTGCCAGGCCAAAGGACTGGGGCATGCCAACCTGACTAAAGGAGAAATGATTGCAGCCTTATCCACAGCTGCATCACAGACCAGCAACCTGGGGGACAACCAGACTGGCCTTGGGTATGTACAACTCTCAGAAAATGGACAGCTCAACTTTGCCTCAGACGACTTAAAACTCTGTCTGGAGTTAAACAGATTTGAACTGGAGGCCAGACATTTGGAAACAGAATCATCAGAGAGACTGAGGTGTTTGGAGCTGAAGAAAATGAGAAAATGCAGTGTTTGGAGGCCAAAGAAAATGAGAGACTAAGACATTTGGAGGCTAAAGAAAATGAGAAGCAGAGGCAACATGAAAAGGGGATGCTGACTCTTCACCAGGGTCATGGAGGTAATGAGGAAGGGAATAAGTGAACCCCAGAAGCAATAAAGGTCAATAAATTTCTTCCACAATTTACAGAGGGATAATTTTGATAGTTTTATTCATATGTTTGAAAGGGTTTGTAAACAATATAATATTGACCAAGGGCGATGGGTAAGGTTTCTGACCCCCTTACTCCATGGTAAAGCTGTAACTGCTGTTTCTAAGTTGTCTGATACTGATTGCTTAAATTATAATATAGTTAAAAAATGTTTTGAGTGTTTTAAGGTAACACCTGAAGCTGAAAGAAAAATGTTTTGGGAGCATAGACCCAAGGCAGATGAAAGTATTTGTGAATATATTGCTGAAGTAAGCATTTATTTTTATAGATGGGTGAGTGGGTATCAGGTCACATCTTTTGAATGGCTGGCAGACCTTTTGGTGAGGGAACAAACCCTTAGCACTTTGCTTGAGGACATGAGAATCTGGTTGGCAGACACAGAATGCAACACCACAGAGAAGTTGGGGAAAAAGGGAGACCTATAAGTAAGCAGGGCATCACTGCACAGAAAAGGGATACCCAGTCCTACACATGGGTATAAGGGAACCCATGTTGGGCAGCCTAAACCACCCCAACAGAGTCCACCAGTAACAGAGGAAGCCACTAGTTCAGGTACACAGCCAGGATCAAGGGTTAAATGTTTTAAATGCAACCAGTGGGGCCATGTAGCATATAGATGTCCAAGGAGGCAAGGTGGGAAACAAAAGGTGGGAGATCCAGTAAGTGAGAATGACAAAATGCCAGCAGTAAGTTGTCTGGAGACAACAAGGGTACCAAACTACCACAAGAGGTTATATCCTATCCTAGTAGATAGGAAACAGGCCACTGCTAAGAGACACAGCCTCTGACCTAACCATTGTGAAGCCTGCAATGGTTAAAGAGGAGTACTACTTGCTTGGGCAGTCTACTCCAGTCAAAACTTTAGGAGGACCCCATTCCAAATACCTTTGGCCAGGGTTCATCTTGACTGGGAGGGTGGAAAAGGAAGCAATCAAGTAAGTGTGTTTGATGATATCCCTGCAGATGTCTTGATAGGGAATGATTTTGATAATGCAGTACCTTGTGTGCAGGCAGTGACATGCAGTCAGGCTTGGAAACAGGCATGTGGGTCTGGTAGCCTGAGGGGACCTAGACAGATTGCACACTTGAAGTCAGGACTGGTGAGGTGCTTACTTCAGAGAGGGAGCTACCCTGTAGCAGTGAGACTGAAGGTGAGCCACAGCTGCTGGTGGGTACTGATGTTCCCTTGGACAGAGTGGCTGCAAGGGCAGAGGTGAGTGGTAGTACCCAGGCTGACAATGAGGCACCATTGTCAGAGGATACCAGACTTCCTGTGGAAGGGGAGCTGGGAAGGGTTACAAAGAGAGAGTTGAGACAGGCTCAGTTCTCAGACCCTACATTTCAAAGCTTGAGGGAGCTAGCCAGGGAGGCAACTGATTCTCAAGGAAAAGGGGAATCTGTGTACTGGGACAAAGGGTTACTGTTTAGAGAATGGATCCCTGAGAGAGCACTAGAGGGTGAGGTAATATAGCAGTCGGTAATGCCCAGATCCCACCATCTGGCACTTCAAGCCATAGCCCATGACATTCCCTTTGCAGGTCATATGGACATAAAGCATACACAGAGACATATTATGCAGAACCTTTATTGGTCTGGGATTTCCAGGGATGTAAGAGGGTACTGCATAGCCTGTGAGCAGTGAGAAAAAATAGGCAAGGCAGGAGACAAAGGGAAAACACCTTTGATGTCTTTGCCTGTGATTGAGGAACCATTTTCAGAGGGTAGCTAAGTATATTGTGGGGCCTCTGAATACCCCAAGTTCCACAGGAAAGAATTATATCCTAGTGGTAGTAGATTATGCTACTAGATATCCTGAAGCAGTGATCCTGTACTCCACCGAGGCAGAAAAGGTGGTAAATGCTTTGTTAGAGTTTTTCAGCAGGGTAGGTTTCTCAAAAGAAATACTGACTGACAAAGGTGCCAATTTCATGTCAAACCTGCTGGCTTGTCTGTAGAGGCACTGTGGGATGAAGCACCTAAAGACCACTCCCAGACTAATGGTCTTGTGTAGAGGTTAAACTCTACACTAAAGGCCACGCTACAGGCATTTGCAGACCAGTTTAAGAGGGAGTGGGACAAATATTTGCCCCATCTGTTGTTTGCTTACAGAGAGCTGCCCCAGGAGTCCACAGGTTTTTCACCCTTTGAGTTGCTGTATGGGCATAGGGTGAGGGGACCTCTAGATTTGATTCTTGATGACTGGAAGGGTGTTTGTGTATCCCACAAGGAGTCTGTTGTGGCATATGTCCTAAACCTCAGAATAAGGCTCAGGGAACTAATGGGCTTGGCTCAGGAGAACCTGGCAGAAGCCCAGTAACAGAGATAGGCCTGGTATGACAGAAATGCTCAAGCCAGAGAGTATGTTGTGGGCTAGCAAGTTATGGTTCTCATTCCTGCAGGCACCTTGGGAGGGACCATTCAAAGTGGTAAGGAAAGTCAGTGATGTTAACTACATGGTGAAACTGCTAGGCAGGAGGCAGGGGCACAAACTATACCATGTTAACATGATGAATCCTTACCATGATAGGGAAGCCCTGGTGCTAAGTATTTGCAATAGGAGGCAGGAGGAATCTAAGGGGGATCTATGGCTACAGTAAGCCAGCCATCAAAATCCCAAGTTACTATGGTGGAGCCTAGGGTTGCAAGCATATGATATGACAGTATAGCACTGTACTGGGGTCAGCAATATCACATAAGCTGGGATCTCAAGACAGGGAATGGGGTAATATATTCCTAGATAGGCTCATCCCTCTCAAGAAATGTTTCTCAAAGGTCACTTGAAAAACTAGCTTGAGTTTTTGAAGGGGGAAGAAGTGTGACAAAAGGAGATACTGTAAGCAGAGCTAGATGGAATTTCATAAATAATTATATGTCATTGGTGAATATCGAAATTATTTATACAAGACGCTTGTGTTACAAATGTATTAGAACTGTATGTCATGTGCATATCAAACTGCTTATACAGACGTGTGTGTTGAAAAGGTATTTGTAGAGTGCTGTGTTTGAAATGTAACCACAGTGTGCCCTACTGGAAGACAACAGAAATGTACCTGCATTATTGTGACTGTTTAAATATATATGCTTAACAAAGGAAACTGGAGGGCTAACCTAAAACTTTAGAAAAATGTCTGAAATTAAATTATTTTATAGGCTATGCAATAAAGAGGCTATCTATCTCTCAAGTTTTCAATTCAGCTAGAGACACAACATTTGTACTAGGAAGATTTCTGTATTGTCTTTAGGGTTTATTAATTACTACTAGTCTTGAAATGTGGAGGAATGCAATTGTTTTATGACTTCCAGCATCTGGCAAAGATCTGAGCAAAAGCCCTTGTCTATATATTTTTACAGTTAGTTGCTAAATGCTGCCAGCTTCTAGCAATGGGGTTTTGGCCTGGGAACTAGAAGTCAGATGACCAGAAATGATGTAATTCTGCAAGCTATCCCAGCAGTAATATTTTAGATATTAATTTGAGAAGTCTGTTAGTGAGATAGAGCATTCTGTATTCTGTCTTGGACCTGACAACAAGAACCATTCACCACCCATCTGCCTTGCTCTAATAGTAAGTTACTAGGGACTTGTATGATTCTCTTAGATTCAGTCACGAATATAGTAAAGCTCAGTTCAGATGTTTTTCTTTATTTGTGTGAGCCTGTACTGCAATGTTATTTTAAATATTTCCTGTGATTTTGAACTCTGATGTCACTGTGAATATATATTTATTATTGTCTTGTTATTTTTTTATTATTTATTATTAAATATATTTACACTTTTCATTGTGGCCGATCTGGGTAGAGATATTTAAGTTTTGAGAGTACTTGCATATTTATTTGGTGACACTGTGTGGGCCACTCTTAATAGCCTTGTTCTTGGTCAAACTACCATTTGTATTAGTATTAATATTACACAGTAAGACTGGACACTCTTTGTTAAGGGCCTTAAAGTAGCTGATAAGGAGTGACTACTGGCAGTGGAAACCACCTTACAGTCTGGGTAGAAGGGGGCCTAGCTAATATACTTGTGCCAGCCTTTCCCATGTGTATGTGTGTGCATGTAAATCAAACCTCAAAGAGTGTGTGTGTGTGTGTGTGTGTGTGTGTGTGTGTGTGTGTGTGTGTGTGTGTGTGTGTGTGTGTGTGTGTGTGTGTGTGTGTGTGTGTGTGTGTGTGTGTGTGTGTGTGTGTGTGTGTGTGTGTGTGTGTGTGTTTCAACTACTTTGACAGGGACACGAATCACTGGTTGGACAGAGAGGGTGATGGAGGTCTTGGTTTGGTCACTCAGCTGAGATCTCAGCTCTATAGTTGTGCCTGTAGGGAGGGATCTGGAGGAAGTGGGAGAAATCAGCCCCAGACTGACTGTGATCTGTGTGTGCTCTTAAAGGAAATTGCACTTGATGCAGAAAGCTGCATCTGGAAATATTGTGTGTGTACTTGTCTTCTTCTCAGTGAACACCACCCACACTGTTGGCAGTGGTGAGGATTGAGGTTCTTTGATTACTGGTCCAGTGGCTACGTGGCTAGGTTTAAAAAAGCTCTTGTGGTCGTTAGCCTAGTAAATACCTATGAACCTATATTGACAGGGTTATGGTCCATTCAACACCAGTGGCAGATGAAATTGGAAGAAGGCCATGGTCAGCGTTTTGCTTTTGTGATTATCCAAACAATACAATTAACAGTATCAGTAAAGCAGACAGGAAAAAACACCTAATGCAGGCAAGATCATTTTGCAAAAACGACAATGGATTCAGTTCCACAATAAAATTTATTGCTTATCTTGTCTTAGCACCTCGGCCATTACAGCCTTCAAAGAGTATCTTTGAAGGCTGTAATGGCCGAGGCGCTAAGACAAGTTAAGCAATAAATTTTATTGTGGAACTGAATCCATTGTCATTTTTGGAATAATCTGCTGGTTCTGCTGTTCTGCTGTTTTGCTGTTGGTTAAGATCATTTTGCAGCAAGCCATTTCTCTTGCTCTTATGTCCACCAAGCTGTCAGAAATGCTATAACAGCACACAGACCCTGTTCTCCCATCACTGAAGTGTTGCATTAAAGTCAAAATTGAATTGCCTGCTGACCGTTGAGCTTTTAGTGGTTTTTAGTTTTCTTATGCATGCATGAAATTATAGTGGATTCCAGATGACTGCAGAGTCTGGGGAAGAGCTGATTTCATCCGCTTATGAGGCTCAAGAAAATGCAGGGAAGTCTTCATGACGCCTGTCTCCCTCTAGTAAATTAACATCCCATGGCAATCTGGTATCAGAAAGTATAATCACCTGAATGGTTATAAGAATAGTTATTTAGTTATTTTTCTTCTATTCAACCATCCATTGGCAAGCAACTACAAAGTATCAGCTTTTTTATACACAAGTGATGTTTGCTAAAAGGTATTATTTTTAGAATTCTTAGGATGTGTCTGTGGCTTTAGTAGCTTATATCCAAGAGTGATTTTTTGTATATCTTTGTTTTACTGTTGGAACTATTATAATCTTGACTGGTTTTAAATTATTTACTATACTGTTCCACTGTAATTGATAACATAGAAGGTGCCAGGAAATAGCAGGTACTTTACTTTCTTTCAAGTATAAATAAAATTAGATGAACTAGCAAGAAAAAGAGCTAATAACAAGCAAGCATGGTGGTATAGAATTAGTTTCTGGGACTAGTTCTGTTTACATATACTGAGGGTGAGACACAACAGCTACATATTCATAAATGGCACTGTAATTAGTTTGGTGTTTGCTGGAATCAGTCTTCAACAAGACCTGCTATAGATTCTAGGCTAGGTAGAAAATTAGGGAAACATACATAAAATATTCCTCTTAAATATTTTTCTCTCTTGGAACTAAGTTTCCAGTATGTCCTTTATTTAACCTGTGCTGGATTAAACAACTGCCTGACTTCAAACATGTTTACATGAAAAGCAGTAAATGCTATTTACATTAAAAGCAGATGTACATAGCCAGTGATATTTACAAGACACTCTCCGGTATAACATTAGATGTTTTCAGTTAGCCTTCACAAAGGTCAAATAGTTCTCAGTATGCAACCAAAGATTCATAATCACATTTCTGAAAGAGACTGCACAAAGTACGCTTGACTCTAAAATTATACTTCAAGGTTCAGTTAATGTGGCATCTGCCATGGGTGTAGCCAAGCATATATATAACTAGCTGTGGTGTACAAATTAGATTTTTAAGGGTATAGCACTGTTCCCAATAAAAGGGTAGTAAATATTCTAGCTTCATATATATTAATGAATTTGAAAGATGCAAGTGAGACAGCAAAGAGAATATCTCCAGAATGATGTCTACTTGCTTTATTACTGGCTATGCAATAACAGTATTCTAATCTAACAGTCTTAGTGTATGTTCTGTATCTTTAATTCCATATATATGCACGCACACACACACACACACACACACACACACACACACACACACACACACACACACACACACACACAAGTGTATGTGCGTGTGTGAGCATATGGCTTCTAATATACTTCCCTTAAATGCTGGACTGACAAACTTAATATCAGTGCCACCCACGCTGAAAGCTGTGTCAGTATTAAGTTAAAGTTGGGTAATACCAGAAAGCCATGGAAGGCTGATGTCATTTGACATTTTGCGCCTTGCAATGCTAATGTTTTATTTAAAAGGAAAAGAACAGCTTCCTGTACTTTAGTGTTTTTTGACTGAAATGGAGATCTAGCTCATGTGGGCTTATTTATTTTTATTTATTTGCAGTTTGTTAACCAGGAAAGTCCATTGGGCCAAGCTGAGCCCTTTTTCAATGGAGGCCCAGGGAGAAAAGCTCCATGTACAGACATAATACGCAAAAATCAACAGAATTTAATACAATATTAAATACCAACATTAAGCAGAAATAATACAAAAATTAACTATGCAAAAAATCAACAGAAGTTGCTACAAGGTGTTATACAATTTAAAAGTAACAGAGATGTATCAGTATAATAATGCCAATAAAATGTGTACTTGTGCAAATAGTGATATTAGTGGCTTCTGAACCAATCTTGGGGGATAAGCATTCTGACTGAATGTGGGGTAAAAAAATGTATACAGTATCTAATGTAAAAAGAGGGTAGTTGTATGTAAGAGTTATAGGTGGTGGTGAAATAGGAAGGCTGGTGTTAAGTGGAAATTATGGAAGAAGGATGTGGGGGGGGGAGGGAGAGGGAGCAAGTAGGCTGACGCTAAGAAGGGTGAGAGCAGGAGCACTCCCAGGTAGAAGAGACATAGGAATGGAGCAGGGTCTTGAATGTGGAGAGGTTCTGGGTAGTTCGGATATGGGCGGGGGTGAGTTCCATTTTTAAATTCATCTATTGTTTTGGTTGCATCATCATTTGATATGAATGCAGTGGAAGACATGGCAGAGAAAGGAGGACCCCACTCTAATGGACCTCTTGCATAGCTACAACAAACAGCACCAGAATTACCTATTCTAAAGATTTAAATCTTGCCTGTGATATAAATAGGACCTGCTGGAGAAACTGCTATGTATCCCAGAAACTACCCCATCTATGGAACAGGCTCCCCATCCATGTTAAACAGAGCTCCTCCCTAACCCAATTCAAGTGCAACCTGGACAACTGGATGGGGAACAGGAAATTCATCCCTGGTTTTGCACCTATGCCTCTAATAGACACGGGCAACCTGTAAATGTTTCATTTCCCATGCCCCTGGTTGTAAATGTTTACTCTCCCAAACTCCTGCTTACACTTATCAAGGGTATCAGAACTTGTCACAGATTTTGGATGCATGGCTGGGCTTAAAAAGGCCATTGTGGTCATTAGCCTAGTTAACACCTATGAACCTATGTACCTAAGAATCTATATATTTGAATCAGGCACAGGGAAGTATGTAGAAGATGGAACATGGATTCGGGAACATGAATAGGGAACATGGATTCGGGAACATGAATAGCATCTTTGAGTGGAGCTGTTGAGACAAACTTAAGTAAACATAACTTCACCAGTAAGATGTTTGGACCCAAAAAATATAGTGTCTGAGACAGTGGCAGAGGGAAGAACAGATGGTAGAATGGATAAAGCAGGAGGGAGGGAGGGAGAGTGGACATAGGAAACACCAGCAACTCTCAGGCAGACAAAGCATACAAAAGGTCTTGTTCCTTATGCATATTTGGGTGTTCACATGTCAGACAGCTTTAACATAATGTTTGTAACTGAGCCATAAGAGAAGCAGATATGGGATTTAGGATATAGGCTGTTTATCTGAATTTCAGTGAGATAAATTTGATACAGTTCTGCATTCAAGGCTTATGACAAAACTATACTCCTCAAGCTTAGAAACAAAACTAACTGAATGGTTCTGCGACTAACTTCATAAACATTGCTGAGAATGGTCCTGAAGGAGCTAATTTACACAGAAAGACATTTACAAGTGGGTACCTTAAGGATTTCTGTCTGCTCCTTGAATTTATAAAAATAATCTCATAGGCATTTCTGAAAGTGAAGGAGGAAAGATACGTTCACTTGCAAATTATGCAAAACTGTGTAACAGCAGAGAGAAGGACAAGTTACATTCACAAAGGATCTGTGCCCTCGGAAAAATGATCTGAAAAATGTGGCCTGCAAATCAGTATTAAAACTGTTAAGTAGTGCTCCTGGATGGAAATAGTTAACGAAGTATGTATAAATTAGAGAATTGGACACCAAATGTCATAAAAGAATGCAAACACATGGGTGTTATGATATCAGGTAACTGTTAATGGACAATATAAAAATAAATATAACAAGGGAAGATATTGGGATACATAAGCAGGGAGACAGCACATACAGCAAAGGAGACAATTGATCCTTTGTATCAGTGGTCTGTGCTGCAACATTTGGAGTATTTTTTGGGTCTATGACACAGCATCGAAAAGGCCTTTAATTGAATGGCTTTATAATTGAAAATTGCGTTAGTAGAAGTCGCTTTTGTGAGATTGCAGTACAGTGAAGATCAGAAATTTTGCCCTTCCTCACTGTAATGCGATCTCGAAGTTGGTATATATATTTACCGGGGAGTGCAGCACCCCAGAAAATTGACTTCTAATAACACAATTTTCGATTATTAAGCCGTTTGATGAAAGGTCTTTTCGATGCCGTGTCATAGACCCATTGTATTCAATTTTGTGGGCCATATTGTTAAATTTATATCACGAAAACTGAGGCAGCACAAAAAATAGCTATGGAACTGAAATATGGTTCACAGAATCTTTGTTATGTGGAGCTAATCAAGAAATTTAAGGAACTGGGCATGTTTCAGTTAACAAGAGAATTGAAAGACCTGATTAGACTGAAATATATGGCTATCATAAGGGGCACATAGAAAATGGCATAGGAGTTTTTTATTTAAAAAAAAAAAAAAGCTCAGCACTTGTCTTAAAAGCATCTTCTTTTCAGGTTTAGCACTTTTGTATTATACAAAGTCCCTCACTAGCGAACCCCCCCCCCAGGAGTACCCACTTCCTTACTAAGTCCTCTCTTATTCAGTTACACCCCTAACTTCTTAATTTCTCTAGCATGTCGAAGGGCCAGATGCTGGCGTCCTCTCCTGTCCAATTGGTGAATCTGGCAATATTGAGGCAATGTTACAATTGCCTCATGTAATAAGACAACCCTCTCCTCCTCCCACATAACACAAATACTTGCGAGAGATGCAGCTATTTAGCCAAACTGGAGGCTGAGCTCTCTCAACTCAGGACTGGCAAGACCAGACAGGAGGAGAAGGCAACTACACACACCACAAAACCAGTCTCACATAAAGCTATCACAACAATGAATCAAACACATAAACACACAAAGACATACTCGGAGGCTCTGAGCAAAAATTTACCTAAACAGCAGAGGCCTCCAAAGCAGACACCCAAGCAACTGCCACCTCATGACACACCACAGGCAACACATAAACCACAAAATCAGTGTGCAAAACAGTCACAGCCCTTAAGGCCAAATACAACACCAAACATATTTGTCATAGGTGACTCCATAGTCAGACACACTGACGTCCCACTCACCAGGCTGAACAAGGAGAGGGTCACAGTAAGCTGCCTATCGGGCGCTAGAATCCGCCACATAACACAAGCACTTGGGTCACTCCACAGCAAGTACAAATATGACACAGTCATTGTCCATGCTGGTGTGAACGACCTGAGACGTACCTCCCTGGACTACATGAAAAGAGACATAGAGGAGCTCTCTGATTATGTAGCCCAGGCAGGTATGACCCTGACCCTGAGCAGTATCCTTCCTTCACCAAGAATGATGCCACAACATAGAGACAAGATGATCAGCTTTAACAATTGGCTTAATTTCTGGTGTCATTCAAAGGGGATCCAGTGTCTGTCTGCCTGGGATGACATGCTTGACAAGCCACGCTGCTTCAAGGGACGGCTTGCACCTGTCACCCTGGGATTCTGGATATTGGCTAAGGCTCTTGCCACCCCATAGTGCCTTTTTAGGCAAGGCTCAAATTCTAAACCTACCA
Organism: Protopterus annectens; assembly: GCF_019279795.1. Classification (NCBI taxonomy): domain Eukaryota; kingdom Metazoa; phylum Chordata; order Ceratodontiformes; family Protopteridae; genus Protopterus; species Protopterus annectens. The sequence goes on from NC_056728.1 coordinate 859,557,407, forward strand.
CCCTAGAAAACAAAAATGGGAAGAAACTAAGGGTAATGCTGCTCAATGCCAGAAGTCTAAATCTCAAAATGCACGCACTCGAGGCCCTTCTCAGTATGGAGAACATCGATGTCTGTGCTGTGACTGAAACCTGGTTCAAGGCTCCTGAGAGCACCCGGCACTATCAGGTTTTACCTCATATCATGCATTCCGGCCCCAAAACCCGGACCACACCACAAAAGGAGGGGGTGTATCCATATTCATCAAGGATACCCACACCTCCAGGTTGGTGGCAACACACGAAGCATCGGAAACCATCCAGGTGCAATTAACCATAGGCAAAACTGCTCTACAATTTGTAGCATGCTACAGGCCACCCTCTCAAACTCAGGAACCCCACACAGCCTTCCTGAAGACACTGGAAGGTATAAATGTATCTCCAAACACCATTATATTGGGTGACTTCAACTACCCGAATATAGACTGGGAACATTACTCAAGCCCCAACTTTCTAGCCCAAAGGTTCCTGGAGTTCATAAATTCAAATGCCATGGAACAACTAGTCACCGTCCCCACAAGAGGAGAAAATATACTAGATCTCATCATCACAAACATGGGGACAAAATGCTCCACACCGGAAGTATGTCCCTCATTGGTGAGATCAGATCACAAACTAATCTCACTGGAAATCCACATCCCGCCCCCACCCCAAACAAAAAAGACCACAGTGAAGAACTTCTCTAAAGCAAACTTCACACTACTCAAGACTGGTGTGGTATCCTTCAAGGCCCCCAAGCCAGTGGAAACCACAACCCAAGCTGCGTAAGCCCTTACAAATGCCTTCTATGAACACCTCCAGGACTGCATGGACCAGGCAATCCCTAATAAAACCAAGATTCTTTCCACCAAGGGCAAACGTCCAGTCTGGTGGACCCCAGCCATAAACAAACTTTACAATAAGAGGAAAAAACTGTTACATGATAGAGCAAAATCCATAAAAGAGAAGACACCCTTGATCATTATTAGTAAAAAAATACGAGCACTCATAAAATCATCCAAGGCCAACTTTGAGAGAAAAATTGCCATAGATTCAAAAGACAATCATAAGGCCTTCTTCAGCTATGTTAGAAACCTGGGTGGAAACTCCCAGATATGCTCAGAATTAGTCCAAAATGATACAAAAATCACTGAACCCACAGACATTGCCAACATACTGGCAGACAGGTTCAGTGCAAACTTCACCCCACCCCCAAAAGGAGAGATAACTATCCCAGCGGAGTGTAGCCTCCCAGACATCTCAAATGCGCAGGTGAAAGCTGCTCTCTCTAAAGCTAAAAACACAGCATCAATGGGACCGGATGGTGTCCCCGGCTGTGTGCTACACGAACTCAATGAGGAACTAAACCCACACATAAGGCAGCTGTTTAATCTTAGCCTTACCACAGGATACGTGCCCAAGGAGTGGCGTACAGCAACTGTGGTCCCACTCCACAAAGGCGGTGCCTCTACGGACCCTGGTAATTACCGCCCCATAAGCTTAACAAGCCTGGTCTGCAAAGCTATGGAGAGGATCATAATGGAACTCATAAACAAAGACATAGGGGACTTGCAGACATTGGACCCGACCCAGTTTGGCTTTGTCAAGGGCAGATCATGCCTTTTGAACTTGGTTGACTTCTTCAAAACAGTCACCAAGGCCATTGATGAGGGAAAGGCAATCCATACAGCCTACCTTGACCTTGCAAAAGCTTTCGACACAATACCCCACTCGGGTATTATAGAGAAACTTACCAGCTTAAATGTAAACCCATATGTCACAAGATGGGTTGCAAACTGGCTAAAGGACAGAACCCACAGGGTTAGAGTTGCTGGCGTCATGTCAGACTCCAAGCCGGTCACAAGTGGTGTCCCACAGGGCTCAGTCCTTGGCCCCCTGTTGTTCGGCATCTACTTCTCAGAAGTACAGGCAAACATAGGAGGACTATGGCTGACAAAGTTTGCAGATGACTGCAAACTGGGTGCCATAGTGGAAAGTACATCGGACACAGATATCCTTCAGAGGGGTCTCACGGAAACTGATAGCTGGTGCCAGAGCCATGGCCTGAAGTTAAATGCCAAAAAATGTATAGTCATACCCTTAGGCAAAAACAAGGTAACCCCAAGCTACCATATAGGTGGCAATCCACTAAGCACAGAAGAGGTTATCAGGGACCTGGGGACCCAGGTTGACAGTGGCCTTTCTTTTGACACTCACATTGCTAAAGTGGTTAGAAAGACCTTCTACATTGCCCACCTAATCATGAAGGGATTCACATCCAGATCAAGTGAGGTCATTGTTCCCCTGTACTCTTCACTTATCAGACCAATGATCGAGTACAATGCCCCATTCGGGATGTATCTCACCCGACACCTGCAGCAATTGGAGAGACCCCAAAAGTTCCTCACCAAAAGGATAAAGGGATTCGAAAATCTGTCATATGCTGCCAGACTGAAGAAACTCCAGCTCTATTCAGTCGCATACCGTCTGCTCAGAGGTGACCTGTGCCTGACATACAAGGCCATGTCCAACCTGGAATTAATAGACATGCTCCACCTCAAAAAATCCAAATCTACCAGATCCACTAAAGCAAGCGACTTAAACCTTAGCACGGATATAAATAGGGCATGCTGGAGGGATAGATTTGTCACCCAGAGACTCCCTATGCTGTGGAATAAAATCCCGGTCCATGTGAGGCAGAGCACCTCGCTGGCTCTGTTCAAGAGAAATCTTGACCGGTGGATGGGAGATCGTAGGTTTACCCCGGGAATCATCTCTGCGTCACTGCTGGACAGAGGCACAACAAACTAATGGGCACAGTATTTTTTAACATAAGGGGTGGCGTAAGCCACAAAACTTTGGTCTAGGCTTATAAATGCCTTAGGGCAGATAGCCTAGTATAAACCTATGAACCTATGAACCTATAAAAAGTAAGGACGGTCCAATGGTCATAACTAAATTTATGTGGAAAACATTCTAGTTCAAAGTTATTTACTTTTTTCATAGTCCGAGTAGACAATTTTCAGTAGTTAAGCTATGATAAGTAGTGATATAAGAAATTAACATCAAATTAATTACAAATATTGCAGGAGTTTTCATATATGAATAACATGGAGAATATACAGTAGATAAATCTTTTTTTTTCTGTCATTGTCATTTCTGTTGTTTGTCTGTTGCTATTCGTGCAGTAAAGAAAGAAATCTAATAATATTCCCACTCAAGAAAAAGAAACAATTACTGAGTTTGTTAACACGCTTAGCCTTTCACAACAGACACAATCAACTGTCCACATGTAGACAAAAAATAAATAAATAAAAAATAAAAGTGTAGAACAACCTGGCATGCATTTAAAGTAAAGGTAGGTTAAGACAGTACACAAGGAGGAATCACTTCTTCATACCCGAAAACTACACAGTAAAAAAAAGATTAGAAGCCGTAACTATAGAACATTAATTTTTAATGCCTATTATTGTTTCACAGGTTGTAGTTAGTGAGTGAGCGGGACAACACAGCAGACACTATAAAGCCACAGTAATGTCACAACCCTGATATGTTACCATTTCAGGGATTCCAAATTCATTTGAAAAGTGTAAAATTCATTAACTTTTTTCAAATCATATCCCAAGAATGGTTACTAATGGATTACCTATGATCACTTAATCTAAGCATAATTAACTGCAACAAAAAAATCTAAATCTCCAGTACATAACATCCACAAAACAGCAATACTCCAAATATGGTACATCATTCACAAACAACTCATTTTGTAATCCCCACGTGTAATGGAATGCCCCTACACCCCTGGTCTCAATATATGGCAACTCTAAGGTTGGACACAGATGCAGAATATTGAAAAGGTTGGAAACAAAAATAAAACTCACCTTCACCCTGCTCTCTGAGAGTTGTGAGCCAAAAGTGAAAGTGCAGGGTTTGAGACAAAACGTATTCTGTTATACTAAAATGTTAATCATAGGAACCCAGAGATTTTTCTATAATGATATTCTGAGACTCATTTAAATACTACATGACAAACTGTAAGTTTATCACTAATAATGTGTTCTAAAGCATAAATGCCATGATTAATATCTGCTTCAGTCCTTTAGATACAATGGTGTACTTCACTAATACAAGATGGGACCTGGGTATTCCAGAACATAGTGTGCTGAGGCGCAGATGCCTTCTGTACACTCTGTTTAGTTTGGCAGCATTCAGAAAGTACAGTTGTGTAAGTAAACTTACCATAACAGTGGATGCTTGAATTAACACTGCTGCAGTAGCCTTAGCTATATGGGTTGTATCCTGAACAGGTTACAGTAGTCAGATGGCTTCCAAAGCTTTTAGGGTAACTTTTATATGCCCTAACCGTTAGCTTGAGCTAAGCTGACTTAAAGTCAGGTTTTGGCACAATGCTGTTCAGTGCTTTCATGCCAACAGAGAGAGAAAGAGAGAGAGAGAGAGAGAGAGAGAGAGAGGGAGGCTAAACACCTGAGAGGAGAATTAAGGATGCCAGGAGTAGATCAATAAAAAGTCCACACTCTCACATTCCAGAATAAAAACATATAAAAAATAAGGGGATTGGAGGGAGGGAGCAGCTACTGAAGCAGTGATCTGTACTATGTGTACTGCATATACTACGTGTACTGTGTGGACTACGTGTACTACGTGTATTACATGTAGCATGTGTACAGCATGTACTACATGTACTGTGTGTACTATGTGTATTACATGTACTATGTATACTACGTGTACTGTGTGTACTACGTGTTACATGTAGTATGTGTACTACGTGTACTAAGTGTACTACATGTACTGTGTGTACTATGCGGACTACTTGTATTACATGTAGTATGTGTACTACTTGTACTAAATGCACTACATGTACTGTGCGTACTATGTGGACTACGTGTATTACATGTAGTATGTGTACTAAGTGTACTACATGTACTATGTGTACTATGTTCTTCATTTGATCACTGCTGCAATAGCCTTAGCTATATGGGTAGGTTACCCTAGTTTGCATTGCCTGGAAGGAGGAAGGATGAGGGTCCAGTAGCCCCTGGAAATGGTCCTTGCAAAGCCTGTCCTAGACCTAGGGAATGAAACTAGTTTATTGTGCTTTGTAAAGTGTGTACAGAGGACCAAGTTGCTATTTCTAGAATGCTTCTAACATCCAACCTTTTCCAAAAAGCCACAAATAAAGCCAAGGCCTCGGTAGAGTAAGCCTTGAAATTGCCTGGACATGTTTTGTTGTGGTAGATATAAAACAGTAATCACATGAGATAACTATTTGAAATAGTTTGTTTTGACACAAGTTTCAAACTTGTTTAAGAAATGAACAACACACGAGAAGTTCTGAAAGATTTTGCTCTGTCAAGATAGAACTTGAGTTGTTTGTGGACACCCAAGATATGGGATATCCTTTCTCCCTCATTTTTATGTTCTGGAAAGACATGGGAATGGATAGCGTGCCATAAATGAATGATTAGTTCTTAAGGAAACCTATCTTTGTTGAAAATGAGATAAGTTTGACCTATCATGAGGGCTTGTATCTCAAATACTCATCATGCAGAGGTCAGAGCAATTATTATGTTTTCCATGTAAAAAATGTTAAGTGAACCTGATGAGCTGGTTCAAATGAAGCAAGAGTTAGACTTTCTAACACAAAATGAAGATCCCAAGAAAGAGCCACCTGTTTCCTATGATGTTTCTGATGCAACACTCCATCTGAAAACATTTTCACAAAGGTTATCACAAAAAGAGGGGGATGCATGAGCCGACATAGTGAAGTGGCTGACAAGTGAAACTTGAATAAGACAGAACATAGGAAAGTAACTCACACACATATTGTAAAAACAAAGAAACACTAACAACAACTAGAAAACCTTTTCCATTTGGGAAATATATGATTTTCTAGTAGTAGACTTTGCCCCCATTAATTCCTGCTGCATATTCACAGAAAAATGACTTAAAACATACTAAAGTTATGCTATCCAATCAGTCAGTCATAGTTGTTTGGGGTCAGAATGCATCAAACACTCTTGATCTTGTGTGAGTAAATCCAGTCTGTGAGGAAGCTTGTGGCAATTGCCCCTGGCCATTTCCAAAAGAAGGGAGAACCACTGTTGGATTGAGTCACCACAGTTATCTTTGAGGAGTCCTTCTGAATCTGCAGCATGACCCTGGATATTACAGGAACATTCCTGTCCAAGGAAAAGAAAATGTGTCAGTTTTCCAGTCCTTCTTGAAGGGAATCCTGGAGCAGAATTTTGCCAACTGAGTTTTGTAAAAGGAGGCAAACAAATCTATTTGTGGTGCTCCCCAAAGCTAGATCCATTCCTGGAAGACCTCTGATTCATTTTCCATTCATTAGGGTCTGTCCTTGTTCTTCTCAGCTTGTCTGCTACACAAAGTTTTGCTCTGACAATGTACAAGATGTATATAGTGTGCAAGTATGCTGAAAAACTATATCCCATGCTACCATGGCTAGTCTGTATAGAGGGTAAGATCTGTTTCCCCCTTATTTGTTTACATAGAACATCATAGTGGTCTTGTTTGTAACCACTAGAAGAGGTCTCGGAGGCCACAGATGATTGAGAGCATTTATAAGACTATCATCTCTTTTATGTCTATGTCTTTTGGTCTGTCTGTTTTGTTCCAAATACCCTGCACTTTTATCCTCATAGGCACTGCTCCTTAATGCATCTATTGTGACTGACTGTGCTGGAGCAGGAAGGGAGACCTGGATTCTGTAAAATTTGGTGTTTCTACCACACAATCCTCCTTTTCACATTGCAAAACTAGAATTTGAAATATAAAGGTGTACAAAAAAAAATGTATGTACCATTGGATTTTTCCACTGTGGAGTCTTGTAAGCAGTATCATGGTTTACTATCAAAATTTAGATCAGCACTTGCACGAAGGTGGGAAGGTCGAAAGGCTGTTTTCAAGTTTTAGTAATGCCAATCGACATATTCGAATCCACATTAGCGAATGGTAGTGTGCATTCATTAATGTAGAATTGACATTCTGATAGCAGATTTCACTACAGTGGGGATTGGGAAATGTACTGTAGTGTGATCTCAGAATTGGAATATATATAATATGCTGGGGATGTGAGGGGTGCAGGGGGGCTTGCCCCCTGCAAAAACATTACCGGTAACACAGACTTTTGACACTGGAACTTCCAGTGTTCAAATGTTGATTCTGTGTTACCATTTCTGAAATTTTGGTAATTCGTTATTACAAATTTCGGCAAACTGGTTGGATCAAAAGGTGTAAAATGATTTTGCTTTTCCCATTTTTGTTACTAAACTGGTATCATGAGTAACATGTATGCCATGAGCCCCAGAATCCTAAGGAGTTCCCTTGCAGAGATGGTAGTACAAGTGGAAAAACTCAAGAATAGATCAAAATAGAGATCTATTTTTCCCCGTGGCAGAAAAGCTTTTTGAACTCAGGTATCCAGGAGACACCTCAAGAAAACAATCCTGTGAGAAGGAGCCAGACAAGACTTTTGTAAGTTCTCTTGAAATCTCAATCTGTTTAGGAGATCCTTTACCCAACTGAAAGATTCCTGACACTTTGAAAAAGACTCAGTAAAGATAAGTAAGTCATCTAAATATGGAAAACATGTGAATACTTTGCAGTCTTTAGTAGGCTATCACATAAGCCAGACACATTGTCATCACCCTTGCCACAGTAGATAGACCAAACAGTAATACAGAGAACTGATGATATGATCCAGACACAGCAATCCTTAAAAACATCTGAAATCTGGGTTTGTGGGAATATGATGACATATATCTTTTAAATCTAATAGCATTAGAAAATTCAAATGGGGAATAAGGGGTTTAAATATTTTGAGAAGACCGCTTTATGAACTTGGGAACTATCACAAACAGATCCAGAAAAGAAAAATCCAGGACTTGTCTCCAAGAACCTTCTTTCCTAGGCATCAGGAACATCTTGGAATAAAATCCTTCCCCTAACTGAGCAGAAGGGACAGCTTCTATCACCCCCTGAGCAAGCATATGCTGAGTAACAGAGGAGGAGGGAGAAGAAGAGTTAGGCTAATGGGAGCTGATGAAGCCCCAAAAGGCAAGGAAAGACTCACACTGCCATCTGTAACCTTGATGGATTACTCTCACATACAATCTGTTGCCAAATAGATAAATGGAGGTTTAGTCTTTCTGGAAGGATTAAAGGACTGCCAGGGTGGGGGTGAGGGGGTGAGGGGGTACAAATCCTTCATATTGTCATTTAGACTGGAACCTCCCAGACATTGCTTTTTAAATATTTGGTTTCCAACAACTTGCTAGGACTGTTTATTTTACTTTTTAATGAAAACAGTAAACTGAGCATTGAATCCCTTTGCAAACTTAGAGAAGATGGGCTGCCTATACAGACCATCTCAAAAATCTCCAGCTTTACTCCATTGCATATCACCTACTCAGAGGCGATTTCTGCCTAACATACAAAGCTATGTCAAACCCAGAGCTGTTGGACATGCTCCACTTAAAGAAATCCCAATCCCTCTGAGCTACATGGTCTAGGGACCTAAACATTGTCACCACAATAAACAGAACATGCTAGAGGGATAGATTCCTGTCCCAGAGACTTCCCATTCTCTGAAACAAACTACCTCTCTATATCAAAACAAAGCTCCACATTAGCACTCTTTGAAAAATCTTGATGATGGATGGGAAATAGGAAATTCACCCAGGGGATCACTTCTGTGGCTCTGCTCAACAGGGGCACAGGAAAATAATTTTCTTGGATGGCGAAAGCCAGGGTACCTTTTTGGCTAGGCTTATATAGGCCCTAGGGCCAATAGCCTAATACCTACCTATGAACCTATGAACCTATGAAAAATCTGAGAGATCCCTTGAATCAGCTTACCTCTGATATCACACTTTTTAATGACCTCTGCAGCACAGGGTCCAAAGACTAGTTGTCCTTCCAAGGGAGAATTCAAAGTTTCATTTAGTCATTGTCTGGGTGGTTTTCTGAATGCAGACAGACAAACCTCCTCATAATTGTTCCAGTTGCAGCAGCCATGGAAGTGACATCAGCAGAATTATAAGCACATTGTCAAATAGCGGTTCATCACTTGAGACAAAGAAGGTACCAACTTGCATAAAGCAGATTTCTCATCACAACAGGAAACAGATGTCAAAATATTCCTCATATTCTCACAAGAGGTGAGCATAGACTTCAACATATGAGCTTGACTGCTAAGAATTTTAAAAACAAGTGCTGTAGACAAATACACTTTTTCCCCATATTTATCAAAAGCCTTCCATCCTTATTCATAAGGACAGGGATTAATATTAACCATACAATTAGTAGCAGTTGGGTTCACTAAGGATATAGCTAGTGGGATGAGTGTAGTAGACGTTTCTGGAAATTCCAGTTGTAACAAATCATAATACTTTCTGAGAGACCGTGAAACATAACTATTTTCCTTTTGGAACACTTGATTCATTCCAGAAACAGTTTCAAGGAAAGAGAATACTTCAAAATTCCTTGCTGAAACCACACTCTCCTCAGAATCTGAATCAGAATTCTCTGGATACAACACATACTGTGTGCTTCCAGAATCATTTTGAGGTTTGTACGTTCGAATCTCTTCAAAAATGAAGAATCTCTTATTCTTTAACTAGAAAAAAAAAACATACAGGAAGGGTCAAAAGCATGCAATAAACTCTGTACTCACTAACATACTCCTGTACAGGGTAACTGATACAGCAGAAGACATATGTTTAAGTTTTTGTATCTTTTTGAAATGAAAATCCAAAGAAGGTGATCCAGTTTTACAAGCAACATCTTCCCTAGGGATGGGCACAGCTTTCTGGCTAAACAGTGTGTCATTCTCTGCCTCTTCTCCCAGGACCAACAAGATTATCTGTGTCTTGCTTACCAGGAGCACTTCAGCAGCCACAGTGGATATGTCTAAACCCAAGTCCATGGTGGCTGTAGGCACAATACCAATGGGAACCAAGGAAAAAGATGAGTGCTTTGAAGAACAAACCTTGGCTGTAACAGAGTCACCCACCTGTGTCTGAGGCATTTTATTAGCCTGTTGTGGTGACAAAAGCTGCTTAACAATCTTTAAATTTTTGTGGCTATAAGATGATAGAACCGAGGAACTGAAGTTTATCCCATGATTAAGCCAAAAAGGTCCTTAATTCTCAGGAAAGCATAGTAGCAATAATTGTTAAAACAAGTAAGTTGTAAAAAAGTAATATTTTCTACAATAAAACACAATAAAAAAGCACTTCAAATGCTTACCCCAACCACAAAAAAATTAAAATAATATTTATTTTATAACAGAAAAATTGTTTAAATTCAGTTGCCTAACAACTTTTTTAAGACAAAAGTAAAAAAGTAACCATAAGCTAATCACCCTTAACATCCACATCCCACCCCCCCCAGTAAAGAAACCACCATAAAAAAACTTCTCCAAAGCCAACTTCATGCTACTCAAGTCAGAAGTGACAAACTTCATGACACCCATGCAGACGGGAACTGAAAGTTCAACTGCTGAATCCTACACTAAGGCACTGTACGAGCACATCCACTCATGCATGAATCGTGCCATCCCAAATAGAACCAAAATGCTCTCATCCAAAAAAAGGAAGCCAATCTGGTGGTCCCCTGCCATAAACAAACTTTACAACAAAGGAAGAAACTTTTGCAGAAAAGAGGAAAATCCCAGGATGCAAAAAACTCCCTTACTAGCCTCAGTAAGAAACTGAGATGCCTCATAAAATCCTCCAAAGCTAGTTACGAAAATAAAATTGCCAAAGATTCCAAAGACAACCACAAAGCATTCTATAACTATGTCAAGAATCTAAATGGCAATGCTGAGATCTGCTCTGAGCTAAAACAGAATGGCATTAAATATACTGATCTGAAGGATATTGCCAATATCCTGGCAGATCGATTCAGTGCCAACTTCACCCCTAAATGGCTCATCTCAATACCGGAAGATTGCCAAATTCCAGTAATAACAGCCACACAGGTACAAAACGCACTCTCTAAAGCCAAGAATACAGCATCCATGGGACCAGATGACATCCCGGGCTGTGTACTACATGAACTACAATATGAACTGGCACCTCACCTAAGTGTCATGTTTAATCATAGCCTCACCTCAGGTTTCGTGCCCACTGAGTGGCGCAGAGCTACAGTTATCCCAATCAAGGGGATCCACCTTGGATCCCGGAAACTACTGTCCCATCAGTCTGACAAGCCTTATCTGCAAGGCCATGAAGCGTATTATCATGGAACTTATAAACAAAGACATTGGCAACCTTCAAACACTGGACCCCACCCAGTTTGGGTTTGTGAAGGGCCGATCTTGTCTCCTGAACCTGATTGACTTTTTTGAATCAGTCTCCAGAGCCATGAACAAGGGTAAGGTGGTCCACACAGCCTATCTAGACCTTGCCAAGGCCTTTGACACCATCCCCCACTCTGGAATCATAGATAAACTTACTAAGTTGGGCATTAATCCCTATGTCACCCAATGGGTTGCTAAATGGCTTACTGATAGAACCCACACTGTAAAAGTAGCCGACTCCAAATCCAGCTCCAGACAAGTGACAAGTGGAGTACCTCAGGGTTCAGTCCTGGGGCTGCTCTTGTTTGGCATCTACTTCTCTGAAGTACAGGTCAACACTAAGGGACTCTGGCTAACAAAGTTTGCAGATGACTGCAAACTGGGAGCCATTATTGAATCCCCAAATGATGTGGATACTCTACAAAAGGGCCTTACAGAAACAGATGCTTGGTGCCAGAGCCATGGGCTCAAGCTCAGTGCCAAGAAATGTATTGTTATCCCCTTTGGGAAAAAACATGTATCCATGAATTACCATATAGGTGGCAGTACACTAAACACAGAAAGTGTGATAAGAGACTTAGGGACACAGGTGGACAGTGGTCTCACCTTCGATAACCACATCGCCACAACAGTCAGGAAATCCTTCTATGTGGCACACCTCATCATGAAGGGCTTTTCATCCAGAAAAAAGGAGGTCATTGTCCCACTGTACTCACCCTCATTAGACCCATTATAGTATACAACACCCCATTTGGTATGTACCTCTCAAGACATCTGCAACAGCTGGAAAGGCCTCAGAAATACCTCACTAAAAGAATCACAGGCCTAAAGCAGATGCCCTATGCTGACCGCCTTAAAAAACTCCAGCTATACTCTGTCGCATATCGTCTACTCAGAGGTGATCTCTGCTTAACATACAAGGCCATGTCAAACCCAGAGCTGTTGGACATGCTACACTTAAAGAAATCCCAATCCCTCAGAGCTACACGCTCCAGAGATCTAAACCTTGTCATCACAATAAACAAAACATGCTGGAGGGATAGGTTCCTGATCCAGAGACTCCCCAGACTCTGGAATAGATTGCCCATACATGTCAAGCAGAGTGCCTCTTTGGACCTCTTCAAGAGGAACCTTGACGGTTGGATGGGAGAAAGGAAATTCACCCCAGGGATCACGTCAATCGCCCTGCTAGACAGGGGTCCAGGAAAGTAAATAATGTGGGAAGAAATAGCCAGGGAATTGCTTGTATAGGCCCTAGGGCTGATAGCCTAGTACCAACCTATGAACCTATGAACCTATGAACATATAACCCAGACAAACAGAAGAACCAGTCACAAAGCTCAAAAAACGCAAAACCAAAAAAAAGTAACACTCCTATTTAAAGGTGTACAAAGATCACATGACAGTCATCAAAAGCACTTTCTCTTGACTAAAATTAATAAGTTTTACTGAAAACAATGCTTTCTGTTATAAAAAGGAAAGTGGAAGTTTTACCCCCTAAAGGGAACTTATCTGCACAGCAGTGGAAGAACATTAGCCAAACATTGATCCTCAAAAGCCCACAGAGGAGCATTCTCTTTAGTGGCAGGAAAGCTCTGTAGGACTTGGCACCCAAAAATAAAACTTAGCTCTGCTTGAGCAGACTAACAGTTTGGACACTTGGAAAGTGCCCTGAAAGTTTGGAAGTTGAACAGCTGTTGCATCCTGTACAGGACACAACCCATGTAGCTAAGGCTACTGAAGCAGTGATCAGTTTGAAGAACATCTGCAGTTTATACACATGGATGATAGAACAGAATGTCTGTATTTATGAATGGCATGCAAAAACTCATAGTAAACAACATGTGCTATACACTGCCATGCTTCAGGCATTCCTGACTGTGCTGTACTTCTGACATGGAAATATAACACACCGCAGGAGAGAACAGAGTGTTAATAAGGCATAGAATAAACTGTTCCCTGCTGTACTGAGCTCCACTGATGTGCCTCACAGCAGTTCGTAAAGAATTCATTTGGCATGACAGTACACTTAGGATCATTGCCATAATATGGTTTCATTTCTCTAAGTCATTTGGGTTTCTAGTACCATGATAGGAATGGACACCATTGCTAATTTAGAGTATGATTACATTTCATGAAATTAGCATTGTTTCAATCTTTGATGTTAGCCAAAATTGCTCTTTGCAGCTCCCACAATGTGCCCAGAACTGACTGTTTCTGTAATTCATATGGAGTTACATGTATCAGCAGCATATGTAAATACAACTGTATGTTTCTTTTTGTAAGACCCATTGCTCCTGCTACTATTGGAATTGTCTGGGTATCCTTCTTCTACATTGCTCTCATTTCTGTCTGCAAACCCTGATATTTTATGACTTTGTGTCTTTCTGTACATAAGGCACTGTAATCACTGGATGTAGCGATTTCAATGATGAATGCTGCTTTTGCCTTCTTTTCATGTACTACTATATCTGGTTTTCTTGCATCTATTTTTTGAACTGTTGGTAATGGGGTGATCCCATATGATATAAACTTCATCATTCTCTATAATGCTTTGTGGCTCATGTTTCCAACACTTCTCAGCTACTTCAGTATTGTAATGTTTCCACAATCCCCAGTGCAATAGACTTGCTACATTATTATGCCTTTCAGTAAACAAGCCCTCTGCCATTAGTGTATCACACCTAGCAGCAAGATATGTGTCTGTTTTTCTCAAATGCTCAGTGGATTTTGCAAACCAAGGTGCATGTAGTCCACTGCCCTGGGGCGCCACTATTAACCTTTCATCTTTTATTTTAAATTCACCTCTCCATAACCATTCTTGCATCAGATCCCTATCGACATGAGGTTGTTCCCGGAGTTTTATCTACTTGCAATCTCCTTATAGTCTTTCTTTCCTTCTTTTGTTTTTGACACATTCAGTTGCTACCAATTTTTGTCTACTTCTGGTTTGATTTCCATTCCAGTCTGACACTGATATGATTCTGCTAAACTACACAGGGAAGTCATCTGAGACATGCTCTCCTCAGGTTTTAAAACTGTTTGGATCTGGTGAAGTCAGCATATATGAATGCAGTCCTATGATTGCAGATCTATACATGTAATCAATTTATTTATTTATTGGATTTGTTTACTGGGAAAGTCCACTGGGCCTGAGAAGAGCCCATTTTCAGTGGAGGCCCGGGGAGAAAAGCTCCACATATAGTTACATAGACATATAGTTGCAGACAAATAAAGTATTAACACATTGTATACAGTATATGATGCAGTAGTATTGCTTACTTAAAGCATAAGTATACAAAAAATGTTAGAATACATAGAATCATTTGAAGAAATAAAGTAGGGTTATTTTTACTTAGGTGCATGCAAAAGTGAAAAAGTGTATGAGAGTAAGTGAGATGTAAGTAGAGAGCTAGTTGAGCGTAGTACAGAGAAAAAGAGAGATTGAAGCAGAAGGGTTAAAGTGGGGATAGCAGAGGCTAAAGTGACAGCAGAAGGAGTAGATTTGAAAGGAAAATGTGGGGTGAACTAGTTATACAGCAGGAGAGAGTAAGTTTTCTGAGAAAGGTTAGGTTATGGGGTAGACTATAGGGGTGCAGGTGCATATCCATTGTGAGGAGAGATGCAGTTTAAGGGATTTTTTAAAACTGGTATGATTGCTGATAGCGCTGAGAGACAGGGAAGTTGTTCCATACTTTGGAGACAGCATAAGACTATAGTATTTGTCCGGCTGAGAGCTTAGGTATATCAGCATTCAACAGCATTTTATTTTCAGATCTTAGGAGTTGTTTTTGGTTGGTATGCACTCAGAATGTGGGAGAAGGCTGAGCAGGCTGCTGGATTGTTGATAAGTTTATGGGCAAGAATTATTTGCACATGTGAGTTGATGAGGGAGCTCCAGACAATTTAGTTGGTGTCATGAGGAGCAGTTGTAGGTGGAGTATTTTGCATTTGTGGCAAATTTTGCCATTTTGCTATAGCATGAGTTGAGTTTTAGTTTTAGGGAGGACTGGATGTTGGTGAGGATGGGGGTTTCATATAAAAGAGTTGGAAGTAGGAAAGATAAGGCTAGGGACTTTTTGCTGGGTTACAGAGGAAATAGTTTGCCTGTAAAGGGCTCC
This sequence comes from Protopterus annectens, assembly GCF_019279795.1. Lineage (NCBI taxonomy): Eukaryota > Metazoa > Chordata > Ceratodontiformes > Protopteridae > Protopterus > Protopterus annectens. The sequence continues at coordinate 859,572,888 of NC_056728.1, forward strand.
CAGTTTTTGATGGTTTTTTTGATGTTACTGTGGATATGGAGGTCAAAGGTTAAGTTATCATCAATAATGACACCGAGTAATTTGGTACTAGGAACGACATCTATAGTAGTACTATTTTGGGACTGGATAAAGAGTTTAGATTTGTCAATTTGACTGGATTTGTTTGGGGCAAATATTAGGAGTTTAGTTTTATTGGGATTAAGTGTGAGATGGTTTTGTGACATCCAGGATTCTGTTGTAGTGAATGTTTTTTGGGTAAGTTGTAGTATAGAGACAGATTTAGAGGAGCAAATTATTGTTGAGTCATTGGCATATTGGATGATGGTACTGTGGGTGAGAGACTTGTGGAAGTCATTAATGAATATAGTGAAAAGAATGGGACCCAGTATAGAACCCTGGGGTACTCCAGTGTTGGTATTAATAAAGGAGGAGGGGGAGTGCTGCCAGGTACATGATTGTTGCCTATTACTGAGATAGTTTAGGAACCATTGAAGGGTGGGTGGAGAGAAGCTGAGGTTGGAGAGTTTAGTGAGTAGGAGGGTATGGGAGATTGTTTTTTGAGGAGGGCTATACCTCCATCAGAATGAGGACTATATAATCTTGGTATACACTGATTTCTATCTGTCATTTTCTAAGTGTAAAGCATTTTTCTTGTTTTCCTGTCCAACTGATCCAATATCTTTTGGAGTCAGTCAGTCATACCAAAAAGTACAGTTTTGTACCTACCATAAATGTAGATGTTCGAGGATCTCCATTGCTGCAGTCCTGACAAATAAAGGGGTACTCCGCTGCCCACCATCGGCCCAAATACCAAAGGGCTAGAACCGGCGTCGGTCACGGACGCCTGAGACTGATGTAAGTACTTGTCAGTACAAATGCGCATGACCGACGCTATAACCTCAGTCTTTCTTGCCTCAGACGTCAGAATGCAAAAAAGAAAACACCACCCAAAAAACCCCAATCTAAAAAGAAAAAGGGGGAAGGAGGGAGGGAAAATAGGACTGCAGCAATGGAGATCCTTGAACATCTACATTTATGGTAGGTACAAAACTGTACTATGTTCGTCGTCTCCCATTGCTGCAGTCCTGACAAATGGGTAGAATCCCAGAGCAACGGAAAAAGGGAGGCTGGCCAACTAAATAGCAGGAGGAGCTGCAGACATGCCCTGTAAGACTGCAGTGGCAAACCCAGCCCTAGACCTAGAATAAAGAGGCAAATGATAATGCTTTGTAAAGGTATGTACAGAACTCCAAGTAGCTGCCTCTAGAATGTCTTTAGTAGCTACCCCTCTTAAAAAGCAGTAGAGGTGGCAGTAGCCCTAGTAGAATGAGGCCTGATCCCAACTGGAACCTCCTTACCATGATGAGAGTAACAAAAGCAATACAATGGCCGATCCACTTGGAAATAGTTTGTTTCGAGACAGCTTTCCCACTTGAAGCCACAGCAAACGAAACAAATAACTGTTGAGATTGCTGCAAGTCCTCATTGGTTCTGAACAAATAATACCGTAACTGCCTATGCACATCCAAAGAATGCAAAACTCTTTCCCCTTCATTTTGGGGGTTAGCATAAAAAGTAGGCAAATGTATAGATTGGTTCAATGCCACATTAGAAACTACCTTAGGCAGAAAAGTAGGATTAGTACGCAAGGAAACTCTGTCCTGGTGAAAAATCAGAAAAGGTTCCACTGCCATGAGAGCCTGTAATTCAGATACCCTTCTAGCAGAAGTAACAGCCAATAAAAAAGCAGTCTTCTAGGACAATAACTTCAAGTCAGCCGTAGATGCAGGTTCAAAAGGAGGCAGAGTCAGCTTTTCCAAAACAAAATTAAGATCCCAGGCAGGAGTAGGAGCCCTTCGTGGGGGTCTTATATTCTTTGCCCCTCTAAGAAACTGTTTAAGCAAAGGATGTGAAAATAAAGGGGGATCACCATCATAGTGAGCAGAAATAGCTGCAGCATGCACTTTTATAGAAGAGAAGGACAAACCCTTGTCCAGTAACATAGTCAAATATTGCAAAGTACAACTCAAATTAGGCAACGTGACATCAAGGCCTTTAGCTGAACTCCAAAGAAAAAATCTTTTCCATTTATCAGCATAAACTTTTCGAGTACTAGGACGCCTGGCTTCCAAAAGGACATCCAAAATTTGTTGAGGGAGCTGAAGGCCCTCATCCTCTAAAACTGAATGCGCCAGGCTGTCAGGTGTAGGGATTGCACCCTGACATTGAGAAAATGATTGTTTTCTTGAGACAATAAGTGAGGAATCCGTGGTAATGGCCAAGGTGTCCCGTGAATTAGGCTCCTCAGCAGAGGGTACCAATGTTGACGAGGCCAATCCGGTGCTATAAGGATCATGCAAGGTTTGTCCCTCCTGACTTTCAACAGGACCTTTGGAAGAAGAGGCAGAGGAGGAAAGGCATACACGTGAAGGTTGCTCCAACTGAAGGATAGTGCATCTATTTTCCAGGCTTTCGGATGAAACAGCCTTGTGCAAAACAGAGGTAGTTGGGAATTCAGAGGAGAAGCGAACAGATCTATGTCTGGAGTTCCCCAAGCCATGGTCAACTGACGAAATACCTGAGGGTCCAACTTCCATTCGTGAGGATCCACCATCTGTCTGCTCAGAACATCTGCTAACGAATTTTGTGCTCCTGGCAGAAACTGTGCTCGAAGAGTGATGTGCAGATCCAAAGCAGTTTCCCATAACAGCATTGCTTGTCTGCAAAGAGGGTAAGAATGAGTTCCCCTGCTTGTTGATGTACCACATGACAGTTGTGTTGTCTGTTCGAATCAACACCAGTCCCGGTCGAAGTAGATCCTTGAATGCTTTCAATGCAAATTGAACTGCCAGCATCTCCTTCATGTTGATATGCAAGTGAAGCAGCTCCGGGGGCCAAAGGTCTTGAATCCATTTTCCTTTGAAATGAGCTCCCCAGGCTGACTCCGAGGCGTCTGTCGTTAATATCTGACTTGCCTCCGGTTGGGTCACAGAGAGTCCCTTGTTTAGGTGACATTCCTGAGCCCACCACACAAATTCTTTCTGAATGCAAGGTAGAATCTGAATGACAGTATCCAAATCGTGGCTGTGTTGAGTCCAAACGCTTTTGAGATACCATTGCAGCTTCCTCATATGCAGCTTGGCATTGGGAAGTACTAGAATGCAAGATGCCATGAACCCCAAGGCTTGAAGGACTGTCCTTGCAGTCAGCCTGGACATTACGGATAGCTGTTGGAAGTATAGGTGAAGATTTCTTTGTTTGTCCGGGGTAAGAGATGCCATCTGAGTAGCTGTATTCAGTCTCACACCCAGAAAACACATCTCCTGTGAGGGTACTAGACTGGACTTTATTTCGTTCACAGAATACCCTAGGCATCTGAAAACTGTCATCACATACTGCAGATGTCGAAGAAGTTCGTGTTTGCCCTAAGCCAGTATCAAACAATCGTCCAGATAAGGATAAATTTGAATTCCCCTTAGCCGGAGAAAAGCTATTACTGGAGCCAGGACTTTTGTGAATACCCTGGGCACAGTAGATAAGCCAAAGAGCAATGCAGAGAACTGATAATGCAAATTCCCAGTCCGAAACCTCAGGAATTTCCTGCAACTGGGCCTGATAGGAATGTGAAGATAGGCCTCCTTGAGATCCAAAGTCACCATCCAGTGATCTCTGCCTAGCATAGGCAACAGCTGCTGCAGTGTCAACATCTTGAATTTCGGAATTTCCAGAAAGGTGTTTAGAATGGATAAATCCAGAATGGGCCTCCAAGTATTTCCCTTCTTTGGCACTAAGAAAAGACGGGAATAAAACCCCTCTGATCACAGAAGGAACTGCCTGTATTGCTCCCAACTGGAGCAGAGAAAAAATCTGTGCCTGCGCTTCCAGTCTTTGCTGATGAGGCACATCCGGCATACCTTTGAAAGGAGGGAATGTGTGAAAATAAAACTTGTAGCCTCGAGTTACAATGTCCAATACCCATTTGTCTTGGGTAACCAAATGCCAATTCCTTTTGAAAAGTCCCAGTTTTCCTCCTAGAGGAGCTGCCAGCAAAGCAGAGTCCGGCAGCTGAAGACACAGGTCATTGGGACTGCTTCCGAAAGGACTGACCCCTGCCCACCCCAGCAGAAGGGGTAAAAGAATTCAAAGGCCTAGAAGCAACAGAGCCCTGAGAGGAAGCCCTACCTCTACCACGCCTCGACCTGCCCCTAGAATGAAAATCCGAAGAGGGAAAAGACCATCCCCTAGCAGGCCAATTCCTACTGAACTTAAGGGGCTGAACCTGTAAGAAGTCCTTTACCGTCTGCATAGACTTAGCTTTTTCCTCCATTTTTTCAAAACTGATTCCACTGGAGGGCCAAAAAGAACATCAGATTGCAAAGGAGCATCCATAATGCGAGCCTTAACATGCTCTGACAAGGACTGATCTCTAAGCCAGGCATGTCTGCGAACAACAGAACTAGTAGCAGCCACCCTGGAAGAAGCATGTAAAGCATCAAAACCACACTGCAAAGAATGCTTACCAACCTGGTCTGAAGCATGCACTAAATCCTGAAGCTCCTTACAGTCAACACCTTCAGACAAAGCATCCACTTTACATTTCAATTGACTTAGCAAATAATTCTGATACCTGAGCATATGAAATTGACAATTTAAAGCTCTCATAGCCAAAGTAGAAGAGGTATACAGTTTTTTACCCCACCTATCCAGGGCCCTAGCATCCTTGTCCAGAGGAACGGATTCTTAACCACAGAAGCCTTAACACCTTTGGGGCCTTGAGAAATAGTTTCTGGATCAGCCCTAGGACTCTTATATAAGTACTTGTGAGCTTCCGGAACCCTGTAGTATCTATCTGGTTTAACTGGGGCAGGGGGCAGAGAATCAGGGTTAAGGGCAGCCTCAGAAAATACATCCTGAACAACATCCAGTACAGGGGGAATAGCCAAAGGCCTGTGCTGAGGTAAAAACAAGAATTCTCTCAGCCTTTTATGAGAATCAGAATAATCCTGGCCATCCCACTGGAAATGTTCCCTCATGGAATGCAAAGTTTCAGAGAAAGAAAAATCTTCTGGAGGGGACGTAGAGGAGTAGCGTCCTCAGCCTCTGAATCAGAATAGGGAGGGAAATCCTGAAGCTCTTCCACAGAGGAATCTGACTCATTGGAAGACTGAACCAGACCCTCCAACTCTGTGTCTATCCTGGGCCTCTTCACAGGGGGGGGCATGGAACCCCTAATTAAAGTAATCAAATCTTCAGCCATCTTTAACATGTGCTTCCTAGGAGCTGGACCCTGGGGATTAGCACCAGCAGGGATAGACTTAGATTTAGAATGGCCTTTGCCTTGAGAAGGAGGAGGTCTAACTACCCTATGAGGGGAGGAAGCCACTGACAACAAAGAAGCACCCTCAGCCTGGCCTAACACAGGAGAAGCCACTTCCTGCAGTAACAAAGGCTCCCCTAGACACACTGGTAAACTGTCAGAAGGAGCCACTGAAGCAGTCAGTGGTTCCACAGAACCGGCGTCCGGAGTGGACGCCTCATCCTGTTTGGACCGCAAAGACTTATCTTTGCGCTTCTTAGAAGAACCAGTCGTCGGAGAATCCGACGGCATGTTATAATTACAACGCTTACCAAACACCAGCCTAGCACAGTCCAACCGACGTTTAATAGTACGCTTGTTAAAAGTAGCACAAAAGCGACACCCAACAACGTCGTGCTCAGGCCCTAAACAAGGAATGCAGAGTGAATGGTAATCCCTATGAGGAATCTGTTTCCCACAAGAAATACAGTTATTAACTTTTTCTGACATCCGGCAATACTGAGGCAAGAAAAAGACAAAAAATGTTCCCAACAGGGTACTTAGCCAACTTGGTATCCGGTCTGAAACTCGAAAACCGACAATTCCAGAACGCCGAACGGCACTTGCAAAAACTGCTTCTGCTGAGGACCATGCGGCAAGAAAGACTGAGGTTATGGCGTCGGTCATGCGCATTTGTACTGACAAGTACTTACGTCAGTCTCAGGCACCCGTGACCGACGCCGGTTCTAGCCCTTTGGTATTTGGGCCGATGGTGGGCAGCGGAGTACCCCTTTATTTGTCAGGACTGCAGCAATGAGAGACGACGAACATCTGTAAATTGGTTTAGGACTTAGTTCCCAGACATCAGGTCTGTTTTCAGTATTAATGTTAGTCTTTTAAAATGTTCCTTACTGAGTTTTGTTCTCATCTTTTCATGTTTTATTGTTGCTCCTTCACCAATTCTCATATATTTATACACTCCCTTTTGCTTAAGTCCCCTTATATCACATTCCTCTACCAGATTCATATTTTCTTGGTACTGCAGCTTTCCTGCTTTAAATGTTGCTTTGCAGATTTATCAAGGCCAAATGACATTCTTTTATCATCTGAGAAAGTTCTAACCACTTGCAGTTGTGCTTTAAGTTCTCATCTGATGAACAATACCGTTTTAAATCATCCATCAAAATAAGATAAGAAGTCTTTATACGTTGTTATTTTTGGGAAGCCAAATTGTAACCATGATATAATCTGTAATGTAGACAGCTTAATGGGTTAAGGTCAAGGCAAAAGAGCAGCCATGACAAAGAGCCACCCAGGAATATCCCTGTTTAAATATTTATCCCTGGAATAATAATTTGTCCTTTATCATGGCATTCGAAAGACATGCGTAAATGGGCATGCCTTTGTTGAAGGTTGAACATCAAGCTGGCACCTCGGCGTTCATGAAAATCTACTGCCAATCATTAGCAGACCGGAGTTCCGCTGTGGTGGCTCCTAACTGGGAAAAGCTGAAAGACAACAACATCATGGCTTAGCTGCAAAGTGGTTTGCCACCATTTCATGGTCACTGTAATGTAATTGATCAATGTAAGATGAATCTTATACATGTCTAAACACTCCATTATCTATGAATGTGGGATACTGTCAAATGCTATTTGTAATCTAGCCATGCCATACTTAGATTCTTCTCCTTTTTTCAATTCTCAGTTATGCCTTTATTTAACAATAAATGATTATTTTTCCATATGACTTTCTTTCATTACACTTTTGTTCTACTGCTATGATTGAGTTTTCTTCTAAATGACTATAAACTCTGTTGGCATCATTTCCAGTATATAGTTCATACATATTTGGAAGACGAGTTATTGATCTATAGTTTTTGAGTAGCTTGCAAATTCACTCTTAAGGAGTATCTTTTTCCCTGTTATAAACTAGAGTGGTGTCTGTTCGAGATGCACATATAAGTAATTCTTACTGAGGGCTAAATCTTTGTGTAAAGATATACCAAAAATGCAAGAAATGGTAGCAAACATAAACTGTAGACAAAATAGCAAAAATTGAATGTAGAATAGTCCAAAGAACAATCCAAAACACTTTATTCACCGTAGCACAAGAAAAAACTGTTGGTTAAGCGCTTTTTTTGAAGGCTCTTATCCAATAGTTTTTTTTTTTTGTGCTACGTTGAATAAAGTGTTTTGGATTGGTCTTTGGACTATTCTACGTTTGTTTTTTGTTACTTTGTGTAAAGATGTTAATGCTTATAGCCATAAGTTATGCACTGTATCTGGACCTGGGTTTCCAATTAGGAGCTTTTCTCCAATTTGTTTCACTTTGTCTGGCCATTACTTCACCCCATTTCATATGCTCTACATTTGAACTTCTTACTGTTTACTTCTTCTATCCATTCAGCATCTTTGCTATGTTCCACAAGATCTTCATAAATATTTCTCCATAATATATCTATTTTTCTTTTTTGGTGGTGTTTCTATCCCTTTTGCTTTGTTTCCCAATTGTTTATAAAACTTTTTTGGGTCATCAATGATTGCTTATTTTGTACTTTTCCTTTATTTTTATTTGCATATCTTCAAAGTTGACTGCCTGTGCAGATATCTTTAGTTTATTATTTGCAATAGTGCATAATACATCCTGTTTTTTTCTGATACCATATGCTGTTTTCATCAAGTCTGTCTTTCTAAGTATTTTTGCCAATCTGTTCCCTCTTCTATACTCTTCTACCAGTGACACATTTTGGCGTAATTACTTTATCGTTTCTCTATTTGATGCTTCCATGATGGTATTTAATTTATTCCCTTCTTTTCCCTTATTGTGTCTGAGTTTTTGTGGTAGGATTTTATTTGCTACTAATTTAGCTGTACAGTAATACATCCTATTTACTTTTAATATATACAAATTCGTGTTAATAGTCTTGATTACTGTGTTCATCTCTTTTATTAGAATTCTAACATTTATTTATTTTTATTTTATATTTGTTGACCAGGCTGGTCCAACTGGATATATGTCCATTTTCAGTGGAGGCCCAGGGAGAAAAACTCCACAAACAGAGTAATATTTACAAAAACACAGGTAAATTACAAAGTTTTGCCAAACATTACATGCCATTGCCTATAATTTATTAATAAGGAAAAAATAAAAATAATCATAGTACACAACAGTTATGGCTATTCATACAAAATATGTACAATTATACTATTAAACTCTAAAGTCACTCACTCATTATTGTTAGTAGATAAGCAAACAAGCTTATACAGGTAGGAAGATTAGTGTCTAGGGGCAAAGTAGGTAGTTAGTCTGGGTTAGCACAGGGGCATAACCAATGTGGTTTAGGGTAAGGTTTCAGTTTTCTTTTAAATAGGGTAACTGAGGATAGGAAGGTTAGGTGATTAGGGAGGGTGTTCCAGGTTTTACCCACTGTATTGGAGAACAATGAGTCACCAGCTGAATTGTTGGTTTTAGCTATTTGTACCAATAGTTTGTTTGAAGAGCGTAGGGTCTTGAGATTATTATAGGGAGTGATAAGGTTAGTGAGTATTTGTGTATTTGTTGGTTGATACAGGATCTTCAGGGCAACTTGTAGTTGGTTCAATAGTATTAGATTTGACAACGCTGACTGTGCTAGTTGATTAAGATTGTTACAATGATGGGTTCTATAGGTTGACCCAGTTGCAAATCTTATGTATGCATCAACTGTTAATGCCATACGACAACCAACATTCCAGTGCTGTAAGTTGAGGTATACAGATTTAAACAGATCTATATAAAGACCTAATTCTGACAATCCTGTAACTTTTGCACTTTGAGGTGTTGCTCTTTTAGAAAAAATGTTGAAACAAATATTTATTACTGTGGAAAAGCTTTCATTGCAGTGATGTTTTTCTAACATCTTCAATGGTAACTGACACTTGCCAAGACCATGCTTATTAAGCCAATGTGGATTCAAACCCTGTGCTGCTTGTGTTGTTATTCAGAACATACTATACTAACATATTGTGCTACTGAGAAAGTTATATAATATGTTTTTTCTGTATCTGGTACTCGCCAAAGTGATGACTAAGACACAATGCCTTCAGTCTCATTTGTGTAACTGACTGCTAAGTCCTTGTGTATGTGAAATTCAGTTTTCAGTTTATGGCTTGAGAAGTGAACTGTCACTCAGTGAAAGCCATACCTTGCAGACTCTAATAAGCAATGCCAAGCATCACTTAAAGGATAAAGCCAAAACAAAAATAATCATAAATCAATGTTATGATTTCGTAACTTTGTGTTCTTATACAAGGAAAATGTTGACAGTATGGCTGTCTACTTTCACAGAGATGCCACCATCTCTAGATTTCTACCCTGCACCTATGGCATTACCATGAAACACTGACATAATTACCAGTTTTTGCCACCTAAACATGTCCACTGTAATATAGAGAAAGTCAAGTGCATGTACTTAGCTTTGTACTTCTGACATTCACATTTAGACAGCAATACAACTGTTATCATGCTGTTGTCATTTCTCTTGTCACAGTACAATTCTTGGTGAATGTGATCCTAACAGAAGTGATGATAGTCAAACATGAGATGACAACCAAATGTCTGCAAGACAAGATTGTGTAATTTTCTTCTGTGTGCATTACTTCATTGTAATCACTTTGTAATATGAACGTATAACATTCTGCGCTGTTTGACTTTTTTCTGTACTTCTGTCTTGTATATATTTGATATTTCTTACAGCATTTTGTCATCGTAAGCACATAATCTTCTTACAAAATGTTAACTAAATTGTGTATCAAGGTTCTCTTCTAAATCACTAAATGTATAAAACCTTTCTCAGTAAGACTTTTCTCTCTGACATACCCTTGGTAAGTGTATGCTTCATTAGCAGGAGTAGTAAAGAAGTAATTGAGCTTGTAAGACATTACCTAGCCAATTGTCTCATTACTCACTCTTGTACTGTTTAGACACATGCACATACACATACACATCATTGTGTAGATGCTTACACCATGTTTTCTGCCTAGCAGATGGAGCGGATTGAGTGATTCAGGAATGCTAATGAGTTGGCACCTAAGTAACATATTCAACATACCCAAAGGGATGAATCTACATCATATCAACAGAACCTGAGGCTATGGACCTTCCATAGTGCTAGAGAAGACTGTTTGGTTTCCCAAATTTTGCCAAACAAAACTATTGCTGCTGACTGTTAGAACTGTTGCATTTCTGATACGTTTTGCAGAACTCCATTAAAAATCTGTCAAGGTGAGTATTGTTCTTTACAAGTACTGCATACAGATTTATACTTTGAATGCTTTTATTTATAAGTGCTGTCTATCCTCTAATCCCCATTTACTAATATTTCTTGGGTGTCCGTCATGATTCTGAATATGTTTAGACATGTCTGACTTGTATAACTGATGAGGGTTATTGTTACATTAAGGATATGTCCCCTGCTTATGCTGTTTTATCTGTGTAGCATTTGTATATTTGACTGTTCTTCTATATATCCCTAACATTCGTGGTCATTCCATGCTGTAGGCACATGTTATTGTCATTTGTGGGGGGTGGGGGGGGGGTCATAGGGTGATTGTAAAGGTCTTGCACTGACATACTTCAGATAAGTTTTTTTTTACATTTTAAAGAGTAATGTCCATATAATGAGTTTATTCTCCCCATTATTAAATCAGCTTGTAAACCCTCACACCTTGTTGTCCTGTTTGTGTTTGATATATATTTTTTCTTTTTACTTCACAACACAGACATGGAAACAAATCCAAAAAAAAAGGCATTAGTCCCATGGAAACCTGCATTCTCAAATGCTGAGAGTGACATCATAGTCCAGACCCTCTGTCTCCATGGAGCATAGATCCTAAATCCTCATTTAGCTGACATGCTCTTCAATTACTCGTGTCTGGCAGCAGATGGTCTATGAAGTGAATGCTGTAAGTGGCTAGGACTATGATTACAAGAGTGTCAGACATAGGGCCAATGATATGATCAAAAATGCTATTATTAGATCCAAGACTGGAACTTGGGAATGAAGAGCTACTGGAGTTGGCGTCCTGCTAAACCACCACTAATTGAGATGGAGGAATTCATGTTTACAATAAGGGGGCCAGGCATCTCAGAAGAGTTCCACAATGCTGTCATGGATACAGGGGCAAAAGTAGAAGGTAACCTCAGGATGTCACCTACTGATGCTCTAGGTATGCCATTCAAATATATAGAAAATATTACCAGTTTAAGGATTTTCTTAACCTGTCTTACATTTTGTGCTTATAATACCTCTATCAACTGCAATTTTTATGTCTAGGGACATTTGGCATTGAGGTACAAGGACCTCTTGTACATAGTATGGGCATACATTTTTTGTCTTGATACACACACACACACACACACACACACACACACACACACACACACACACACACACACACACACACATACACACACACACACACACACACACACACACACACACACACACACACACACACACACACACACATACATACACACACACACACACACACACACACACACACACACACACACACACGCACATACACACAAACACACATTTTTGTAAAGGCTCACAGGTAGGTGAACCTGGCACCAGCACTATGGAGCTCCAACTGCCTGATGAAGGACTGATAGCCTCTGATGAGGATGGCATTAATGAACAGGCCTAGTCTGCGGCTCAGAGGGTAAGTCTGACAAGGAGGATATGGCTCCCATATCCCCTTCCCAAAGTCTGGACACAGTCATAATGCCTAAACATACCCATGACACAGAGACATCTGAGAGTTGACAGACTGATGGGGACATAGTTGATACCTATACATACCCACAACATAGAGACATCTCAGAGTTGACAGACTGATGGGGAAACAGTTGATTAGGATAGTGCTGTTACCCCAGTTCAGAGCTAGCAGAATCTCCTGCTAGCCATTGTGAGGGTGAAATACCACAGAGGTGTATTAGTAGAGGTGTTCAGAGAAGGCAGGCTTACTGTCTTTCCTCTGATATTGGTGTGTCAGTATCACCCACCCAACATATGAGCAGGGCCATCATGGAGGCACAGACAAGTTCCAACAGAGCCTCAGAAGAGATAGTTTGAGTACTGCATGTCATGCATTCCAACATATGAGACTGCATGAGCCATGTGACTCCTGGATCAGAAGATGAATGACACACTGGACTGCTCAGTGCCTGTTATGAAACATCTGCTGGGGTACATCAAATTCTTGAGGCAGAGTCCTGTGAAACCTCCCCTGTGCCCTGTGTGGGTCACTGAAATGTCCCTGTAGCTACTATATGCAATGCTACACATACGTTGCTTTCCACTGCAATGGTTCTCCATGATTTCCATGGGACATCAGGTGAAGATGGCAGATGTTCAATGTTTGTTCTACAGCAGCATTGTCCACATTTTAGTGATCTATTATGTCCATTTATTGTAGTCCATGGTAGGATAAACATGGTCTGAACACCTTACATCTTCAAGGACAAGGTCTGGCAACAGCAGCAGTAGCACCTTGTATTACAGCTTGTTGCACATTGGCTGCAGCAACCCCTAATATTTTTCAAAGTTCTCCCTGGCTGTATTTCACCATGTCTTGAAATTCAGAGCTAAAGTGTTTGTGACGTTTGTACTCATTTTATACATTTCTGAATCACACCACCATTATTTTTATGCGTAATTAGCTAGCTATATTCTTAATAGGTGCCTGTGTGACTCAGTGGGCTAGGAAAGCTAGCCAGGGTGATGGTGTTGATGGTTCTGAACTAATAACATATTCTCATTTTCCAGCTGGCCATGATTTGCACAGCTGTTTCCTGAATCAGCTCAGCCGTATGTGCACGTCACACAAACAAGCTTAGCATGATGTGTAGATGCTCATGAATCTAGGACCATGGTTTCTTCCATTTCCACTCACTTGTAAAAGTCATAACATAGCCGGTGTAATCCAGCTGCTGACTCTTTTCCCCTTTCTATTATTACTTCCTGCATTTATTTCTATTATTACTTCCTGCATTTCTTACATAGATATCTCCTTTTCTAGCCTTAGATATTTTTTAACACACCATTTTTCTTTTCATACATTTTGCCTACAGATCTTTCTACTATTTCCATTATTTCCCTTGGTTTATATCACACACCATTCTCTTCATCCACTCCGATTCCTTTTGTTATCACTTGTATTCCTAAATGAGGCGATACCTCTTCTTTCTTACCCTTTAAGAAAAACCTTTGCCTATATAACAGCTTTTTAACTTTTATCTGCTATGTCATACAACTTTCTCTTATTGTTTCTTTTTTTTTTCTCAGTTTCCAACTGAAGCTCTTCCATTGTTTCCTTATATTCATTTTTATTTTTATTTTTCATTGTGTTTTTGACCATTAAAAAGCTTTCTTATACCTTTCTTAAAATGCTACTTACCATGTATACCAATTTTCACAAAATTCCCTCATTATGATATATTTCTTCTCATAATTTCTTACTCTTTAGCTTCATTCCTTTTACCTTACTAACTTCACCAGTAAATGTTTTCATTCCCTTTCCTTCTTTTATTATGTCTTTATTCTCGCTTGTTCTTGCCCACACAGCTCTGTGATTAGAAAGCTCAGCAATTTCCACACCTCGTTCTGTTTCTAACATGCCACTAGAACATATTACAGAATCTATTTCTGTTTTAAATATTCCTCTTTTATAAGTCTGTTCTCTTTTTTCCTACCTGTAGACTCTCACATTTTTATCTTCTTTGAATATGTTCACATTTTGTGTTACTTTTCCTGTTTCTTTAAATTATGGTTAAAGTTTCCTATCGTAATAAACATATTAACCAAAACATATTTTTAAGACAACAAACATATTTTCCTGTCTGTCATATTTGAATATGTATAAATTGCAAATAATTTAACAAATCATTCTCCTTTTCCAATATCACACCTCGCCATCCTACCTGGTATTAATATTGTGACATCTAATATTTTAATTTCTTCAGCTCTTATCAAAATCCCAATACCTGAACATTCTTTATTTCCTACAGACCATATAACCTTGTTTCCCTACAAGGCCTCAGTTCTATCCTTTTTCTTTTTTAACACATCTTGTAGCTAATAAGCATATAATACATGCTTCCACCTTCTTACACCGTTCAATTACCATTAGTCCCGGTATCATTTCTAATACCGTTCACATCAACACTTAGTATCGTTACATCACTGGGGTCCTTTCTTTTCTTCTTTTTTCCAACTCTTTTCCTTTCCTTCTTCATATTTGTCCTCTCACTGACTTTTCATTACTTGTTCTTGATCTTGTCCTGTATCAGAATGCCCTTCCTCTTCTTCATTACTTCCCAGTAGTTCATTCCTATTCTATTCTTGAATAACAACACCTTTTTTACCAATATTTAACTCCATTTCTTTTGACTGTATTATATGTTCTTCTTTTTCCATATTTTCTTTGACAAAATTATCTATGTCATTTTCTTTGCTATTATTTTTAGTATTTTTCCACCTATTCCTATGCTCTGTAACACTTTAGTTCATAGTTTCTAGCTCTCTCTGGATTGCCTTCTTTTTACAGCCCGAATTAAATGATTTTAATCTCCATATAAAATGGCCTTTGGCTAGCCCCAGTATCTTACAGTCCTTTTCTTTCCATTAACATTTATTACATTTTGAACACACTGAATCATTCTTTCCATCTCATTTAATGTTACTAACACTTCTCACCCTCCAGTCCACACGTCTTTAATTAAATACCTTTTTTATATTATGCACTTCATGGATCACTGATAAGAACAATGACTTAATTGAACAATGTTACTGTCAGCAGTTCTTAATTATATGTATGTTTACTTTTTAAGTCGCAGTCCAAAATTCTAAAATATAGTCCTTCCATGGTGCAGTCTCTTGACTTATTTACCTCAAACACAAGTTATTCTAATTAACTAAATGTTTCAAAATCACTTCACAGAAATCCTCCTTCACCAAATATATTAATGCTTTATGTCTTTTATACCAAATCCTGAAGTCAAAATTATATTGTTCAAACATCATATATATTTAAACAAAAGTCAGTTTTAATTCTTACTACATAATCCTTTGTTTAGTGTTGCTCACTTACATTATTTTCCTGTATAATTCTTTCTTTTACCACAGCTGCTTCTCTTCCCTATTCTTACAGCATCCACTTACATTTTTTCACATCCTGTTGCTGACGTGTGCCTTTAAATCTAGTTAGTCAAATACACACCAGTGTTTTCTGCTCCTTTATCTCCAAAATTGAGTCAAAACTGTCACTTCTTCTACTAACATTATGCAATCAATTAGTTCACTCTAGCTTGCTTCAGATCCATTTTTTGTAGGGTTGCCACCCCTCCATTTTTTTTCCGGACTATCCGGAAATCAACTTGATTCTCCGGTAGTCTGGAAAACTCTGTACATACTCCGGTCTTCTATTTCAAAAAAGTAAACAGACTATCAGAGTTTACAGAAAAGCATAGTAAATTAACCAAAAGCAGGCATTAGGAATGAAAAAAAAGAGGGAGTTCCCCACCCGATGATGTCACAGTGACCTCACGGAATAGGTGGAGTGTGGATGGGAGAAAGGGTGGCACTGGGCGTGGATGCTGGTGATGTGAGGGGTGTGGCCATACTCTGGTATTAGCCACAACAAAAAGTGGCAACCCTATTTTTGGTCCACTTTGCTTCATCAGATTCAGTAAATCCTGTGTTGCTAATCCACCTCCTTCTAACTCTGTTAAAATAATTTTCTCATTTCCAATAGTTTCAGTCACCTCTCAGTCTGATTCTTTCAAGACACACACTACTCAGTTTCTCATGGTATCCTCCATCTTGGATTTCTCAACTCCAAGTCAACATCTCCGACACCACCATACAAAACAGAAATTCCTTGGTGCCCTAGCCAAATTTCCCTTAGTCAGTATGAAAGCCACTTTCGGGTCTCCCCTGAAAAGACAGCACTAGCCTAATCGGACTAACCCAGTCAACAAAGTATAAATAAGTATTAGAAAAAGCTTTTTGGAAGCTGGTACTCTGGTACTGGTAGTTTAGACTCTTACAGTGTTGCATAGTATGAAGTTCTGCTCAGCACATGATCCAACTCAAATACTAGGCTGCTGTTCATAAAAGTCTTGATTAGCAAGTCTTTACCTGGTTCAGGAAGGAGCTGTAAAATACCCTCCATGGGAGACAAAAATAGAAATATAATACCCCTACAGATGTTGTAGTCACTGAGGCTACCTTTTAATGAGGAGAGGTATGATCTCACCACATTTCTAGTCATCTGGTATACATATACATACATACATACAAATGTTTCAAGCATGGGCATTAAAGCCCTTCTAGCTTGCCAATATGCTAAAACACTTGTTCCCATAATAAATGTCCAGGCTGCTCTTAAAAATATCTAAACTAGTACTTGCTTTAATGTAATTAGGTAGTCTGTTCCAAGCATCAGCTACTCTGTCAGAGAACCAATTAGTACACTTCTCATTCCTATAGAATCTCCTACATAGGTTATCTGATGATTCTCTAGTACTTTTTAATAACCCCAAACATTCCCAGAGGTAGTTGTCCCTAAATGCCCTATATACCTGAATAAGATCTCCTCTTAAATATCTGTAAGAGACACTGTACAGATATTTTAGTCTTTCATAATAACTTAGATTTTCACATCCATGGATGTCCTTAGTATATTTCCGCTGCACTCTTTCCACTTTATTCATGTTTGTTTTCCTATAGGGTTTCCATATTGTTATTCCATACTCAAGTTTGGGTCTAATGTAACTAACAAACAATGACTTCATTATGTTTGATTTCCTAGACTTTATAAATCTTTTTATACAACCTATAGTTCTATAACTATTATTAGCCAATTGGTTGATATGATTAGAAAAACTCATAGCTGAATCTACCCATATACCCAGGTCCTTAAATGAGTCTACAGTTTCAATCACTGTGTGCTGTATTAAATACTCACCTTTCAGTTTATGTCTCCCAAATCTCATATGCTTAGTTTTTGATGTATTTATCAACATATTATTCTCCTGTCCCTAAATGGTCAATTTAGTCAAATTATTTTGCAGACATGCCTTATCTGTAACACTTGTAATCAGTTTACCCAATTTCAGGTTATCAGCATATAGACTGTAGAACACCTCAGATGAAAAAGTAAGGTCTGAAAGATACAATCTAAACAAGCAAGGGCCTAGTACAGAGCCCTGTGGGACACATTGACTGTAACCAAGGATTTCACCTGTCCAGTTGGTGTGTGATACTTGCCATGTCCTATTTGTAAGCCATGCAGCTATCCATCTGATCAACAGTACATCAATACCTAGTTGTACTAATTTATTGATCAGTGTTCTGTGCATGACCCTGTCAAATGCTGAAGTTAAATCTATATAAATCACATCACAGCACAATTTTTAGCTGTTATTATATTGTTATTATTATAATATTATATTATTATATTATTATAATATTATATTATTATTATATAATGTTATATAATGTATTATTATATTATTAATAATATAATTATAATATTATATATACTATACTATATATATATATATATTACTATATTATTATATTATATTATATTTATATACTATATTATATATAGTATAATTATATTATTATATTATTATAATATTATATTATTATTATATAATGTTATATAATGTTATTATAATATTATTATTATATTGTTATAGAACATCATGTTACAGGTGGTAATAGATCTATTTTCAACATATGCATGCTGATATATGGTTTCAAGTCCCAACCTATCCAGTTCTGACAATAACTTATCCAGTATTACCTTCTCCATTATTTTTCCACAACATGAAAGTAGACCTAAGGGTCTATATGATTCTGGGTTTGTCCTACTCCCCTTTCCCTTAAAGACAGGTTTAATACATACTCATTTCATTAGACTTGACTGAATAGTTGTGTCAGCTCTGAATCAATGACTTCTTTACCATTTTACAGAAGTTCAGCTGTCACTTCATCTACCCCAGCTGATTTTTATTTGGATGACTTTAACTGTCTCATCTTCAGAAATTACGTCTAATACTTTTTTTGGAAAAGATTAGTTTCTTGGTCTCCAGCTTCTTCTCTATGTGTCTCACTGCAAAAATTGGGTCATGTGTGGTGTAATGCCCCACCACTGGCCCAGTAATCAGGGAGCCTCAATCCTCACCCCTGGCAACAGTGGGGGATGTACACACTGGGAGGATAAGTACACACATAGTAAAGTGAAATTTCCCTTAAGAGCAAACAGAAACCACAGTCAGTCTGGACCTGGTTTCTCCCTCTTTCTCCAGATCCCCATTAAGACTCCTCACTGGCACAGCTATAGAGTTGAGATCTCAGCTTAGTGGCCAAGCCAAGACCTCCAGCACTTTCTCTCCTTCCAACCAGTGTTTCTTGTCCCTGCCCAAGTAGCTGACACACACTCTTTGAGATTTTATTTATATACAAACACACACACACACAAACACATATACAAAGGCTGGCACAGGTTTACTAGCTATGCCCCCTTTTGCCAGACTATAAGCTAGTTATTACTGCCACCAGCCAACTCTTTATCAGCTTCTTTAAGGCCCTTAACAAAGGGTCTCCAATCTTACTGTGTAATGTTACTATTAATAATCCAATAAGCAGGGCAAAAAAGGCTTCCACACTCCAAAATGCTTTAATTCCATGTAGTACAACTAAAACCTGCTTCGGCCAAATGCAGTATGTAAAAAAGTGACACAGCAGTTAAAAATAATCCAAAAAAGATAAGCGCTTTCGTTCCACTGACATATAAAAAGGAACTTCATCAGATAAATGAACACGCTACAATTAGGCTTCTTAAATACTCTTAAACCAATCACGGCTAAATTCAGAACACACCCTTATTGCATGAAATACCCTGACAAAACCAAGCATAGTAAAAAAAGAATAGTAAAGTATACTTTTATACTATTTCCTTTTGTGACATGCTGCATCTTGATTGAAATCCAAACTGCCCATTTCCCATTTTGCTTTCTTCTTCTCTGCATATTGATTAATCAGTCACCCACTCCAACATTTTCCAGCTCAAAGCACTATGAGAGGTGTTTGATACCTTTGAACTGTGTGCATTTGTGAATGATAATAAAATGCTTATTTTCCAGTTTCTGGGAAATGCATTTCCCTCCATATCACAACAAGTACCTTTGGGAGCAATTTTCTCCTCAACATCTGAATCATATAGAATCATAGGAGGTTACTAGGCTAATGGCCTTGGGGCCCTTACAAGCCTAGCCAAGATATTATCCCCCAAAAAGAAACCTGAGTCAGCACCTGTTACCCCTGCTATAACTTCATCTGACCATGCTGCTTTCCCAGACTTCATTTTCCTTAGTGCTGTTCTTACTTTGTCTAGGGTGGGTTCTTCTTCATCTTTCAATGTAGACTGTGTATTGACAATATGGCTTCTGTATTTTTTCCTTATTAAGAAGTTGCTGGAAGTACTCCTTCCATCACTCTTTGATGTCCTATGGATAGTTGATCAGATTATTGCTGACATCCCTTATGAATGGTGTTTGTGACCATCTTCTTCATCTTTATTTATTTGCCTTGCAACCTGAGAGTTTCCTTGTGTCAGCTGCTCAGTCACTTTCCTTAAAGTGCTTCTGCTGCCTTTTCTATGCTAGTGCAGCAGCTCTCTTAGCCTCTCTGTTAGCCAGCCAGGTCCTTCTTAGCCTCATCTGTCTTTTCTACCTCCAACTTTTTCAGACACTCATTCTTTCTTTTGATAACTTCCCGTACTTAAGCATTCAGCCACCAGTTCTCCTTACATAACTTATTTCCATACCTGGATTTTCTGTATATTTATTCTGTAGTCTTCACACTTGCTGTTTTGAGATGTTACATTCGTTTTTGACTCCACCTTTTTCCTCTTCTTCCTGAGATGATAAAGCCTTGAGGAATTCTTTGAACTCTTGTGCATTCTCTCCGCTCAACTTCCAGGTCTTCATCCTATTCTTTGTTGATCTTAGAGTCATCTAGACCACTTCTTCCAGCTGACTATGGCCACCAGTGGTTTATGCTGTGGGCTGACAGTTTCACTGGGGATGACTTTGCAATCTCTGATTCTGTCCCAATGCCCTGCCCATAGTGGTTGGTCATTTACCTGAGTTCCAGTCTGACCAGTCTTCTATGTGATCTTGCGACTATTTCTCATGATGAACAATGTGCTGGACATCATCAAGGAATTTGCTAGAAAGAAGTCTAGCACTCCTTCTTTATTCCTGTTGCCCCATCTATGTGGACTCAGGCAGCTCTCATATCCTCTTTTGTCTGACCCAATATGAGTATTCAGTTTTACAATATTACTTTGTTAATGTTCAGCAATGCTCATACTGACTGGCAACAGCAATCAACGTTGTCATTGTAAGCCCTGCATTACTTACAAGGAAATGATTAACAACTCTAGCTATTGATAACAAAAGCTACAAATGCATGTTATCAACTCTGTGAAATGGAGAAAAGGAGCAGCAGTACCATCAGTTTGACTTCATCCTTCACAACAGTACATTAAAGCAAACAAGCAAAAAAAGTGTTGTACCAAAAACATTTTAAAGACAATTCCAAAGTTATCAGAAAAGTATAAGAAAGGTTCAGGTTTTCTCACATGAACATTTAGATACCCCTGCAACTCATGACTCCTTAAAAAGTTGCATCTACCATAGTGAAGTGTGCAAGCATCAGTACATACATGTCTCAAGTATGCAAAGTTATCCCCAGCTATGTAAGATGGTTGAAAACATTACAGGAGTATGAAGTTCTGAGATAAAGTTGTTGTGTCTTTTGGCTTTTCCCGGTTAGGGGTCGCCACAGCAGAACTCCGGTCCGCTAATGATTGGCAGTAGATTTTTACGTGCAGAGTTGCCAGCTCTGACACACAACCTTCAAAGAAGGTACGCCCAATTCACGCATGTCTCCACACAGAAGACGTTCTAGCTGAGATTCGAACAGGACAACATCTATCTGTGAGGTGACAACGCTACTGCAGCACCACCACCGCAGTTAAGTTCTGAGATAAAGTGCCATTATTTAAAAAGCTAAATTATTCTTTTAATAATGAAAACATATAATAGAAATCGACTCCTGTATGTTGGCAGTCCTGACTCACCCATGATCCGCTTGCTAATTTTGGTCAATCAGGCTTTGCCCTTGTTTTTCAAAAGACCACAACCATGAGTTAACCCAGCATTCCTCCCACCTAGTCATTAATAATTGTCAAATGATACCTTAGAAGACTATACTGATTTGTTTACAAGCTTTGGAAGTGATTCAAAAGACTATGAAATACAAATAAAACTTGATGCAGAGTGCTTGTGATATATGCTTCCAGAAAACCTGCAGCACTCAGAAGTGAAGTTGAACAAAAACTGAAGTTAATGGAAAGCCTAGATATCATTAAGAATGAATTACAGGCAACAGAATGGGCGAATAATATGGTCATTGCTGAAAGAGGATATCTGCATTCAATAGTGATTCACAAGTTTTGAAGAGATAGAATTACCCATCACCTACAGATGAAGAAGTAATTTCAAAAATGCCATTTGCAATGTTTTTATTACTGCTAGATACTAACCAGGGATACTAGAAACTAATGTTAAATGAAGCAAGCTCCAGATTGTGTGCATTTAATATACCATTAGGCAGTGACAGAGTTATTGTGCTTCAGTTTGGTATTTCTTCAGCACTAGAGGTATTCTAAAAGATGATACCCAAGTAGTTGAAGGCTTGAAAAGTGTTTTAGACTTAATTTATGATCTATTAGTACACCAGCGGTCGAATAGGCTAAGACAACATAATTTCAAGCAAAATAAGAACACATGTAAAATAAGAGAAACATGTCTGAAATACATGGATCATATTCTAATGTCAGAGGGTTTGAAACCTGATCCAGAAAAAAAATCTGAGCAGTTGTGTAAATGCCAAAACCAAACTACAAAGTAGTATAAACATTTTTATGAATGAGGCAGTATCTTACAAAGTTTGTACATAACATGAACAAGATAAGTATTCCTCTAAGAACGTTATTAGAGTAATAAGCAGTCTAGAAATGGATCTATGAATAGGATAAATAGTGTTGAAATGTTCAAAACTAGTTACAGATGTTCCAATATTAATATACTTTAACAAGAATATGCCAGTTGTGTTGCAAGTAAATGCCAAACTAAATGGTTTAAGAGCTGTGAGCCTATAATAGAAAAGAATAGACTGGTTGGCTATAGGTCAAGAAAATTTACAGATCCACAAAAGAGATGCACTCAGGTTTATGTAATGTATGCATGTATGTGTATTTGTATGCATTTGTTTGCTTATTTATTTTGTACTTTATTAACTAGGTGTGTGGACTGGTTCGGGCACATTTTGCAGTGTTACCCAAGTCATTTGGGAAACAGCAATATCAATTTTGATAGGTTGCAATATAAAGCAAAATTTTGACTTCAACATCATAAATCAACAGAATAGTATAGACTACTGATAACTTCAATTCAGTAAAAGTAAACATTTGTACATTCTGGTTTAAATACACTGTATACAATTATTGCTAATTAAAAGATTAAGCAAGGTAAAACAAGAAAAAAACTGCAAGACAGATAGCAACACAGTAGTACAAATTACACAGATGGTTGAAGTGTACATGATTACACAATTCTGTGGGTTTGAGAATATTCCCTTTCTCTGACTGTGTGTAATCTCAGAGTTAGTATATGCAATTATCAAGGGAAGGGGGGCTTGTCCCTCTGCAAAAAGCATTGTTTTTTATGTTTTTTTTTTAATTTTAGTTTTTGCATGTGCTGTAGTTGCATGCACAGTGTTGCATTGACATTTGCATTTTCGACTCATTGTGGATGCTGTTTAATTAAATAATTTAATACATTGTTTAAGGTTTTATTCAAATACTGCTTGTTACATCTAAGCAAAAGGAAGCCAAAACATACTATGCAAATCAAAATGCAGAGGAGCATTGTATATACATCAAAGCTTACAAATGTTCTATAGAGCTTGAAATTATGTTACATGAATGTGTCTTGTTACTTAGTCAACAGAGTAGAAAAGTACATACGTGTTGGATTCTGCAGTGATTTACAGTAATAATGTATTGTAAAAATGAGACAGGAGACAGGACAAGGAGTTGGGGAAGGGATAAATAAGGAGAGAAAAAAAACAGATAGATAAAAAATGGAGTAAAGTAACTATGGTTACTTATATCCATTAACTGTGGTATTCTAGAATTAACCCGAAAAAGCAAGAAAGAAGTTACAGTTGTTGTTTCTTATCTTGGAAACAAATGTACTTATATTCATCCTTCAGCTGTGCTATTATCCTTTTTCCTAAATGTAAAGTAAATAATATATCTAAGATGGAGCGTGGGTTCCGGGAAGCTGTATTGACATTTGGGAAAGGGTTTTACCTCATGCTTTCTTGAAGGAACGGCAGGCTAATAATAGGTCATTATCATCAGTTGATCTAAAGAGAGAGCATGTAGACTTTGCAGTATGTATGTAGTTTACTGGCACGGGGTGGATGACATGTCTTATAAGGAAATTTAACAATTACTTAATTTAGTTGAAGAGTTGCCCTGACAGTAATAGGAATCTTACTCTACTTTCTGTAGCATAAAACAGCAGCCTTCCTCAGTGGCAGAGAATGACATGAAGTGATATATTTTTGTAGTGGCAGTTTACATTACATGAGTGTTATGTAAGAGAAGTTATGGGCAGATGAGAATCTTGGGATACATATCTCAGACCCTATTGTTTTCCAAACTTTGAAGGTAGAACTTGTATGCAAATTTTAGCTGTTTAAGAATTTTATTTACAACATGGCCAGTGAGCGAAGAAAATGATAATTGTTGATAGGTATCACCGGGGTATTTCTATTGAGAAACTGCACAAATTAGAGAACCTATTCATTGCACAGTTTCAAAAATGCACTGTTGAAACATTTTTAATTCAGAATACCACAGATAAGGAGAAATTAATACTGTTTATGATCACTTAGTTCTATAAGATATTGAAACTAGCATGCAGTTTATTTTGTAGTGTTCTGAGTGATGGTCTGTAGAATAATATTGTAAGTTGATAATAAATATGTAGAATAGAAGACAGTCCTGTATAAAGCCTTGGGGACTCCAGAAATGAAACTGGAATTTGACAAAGAAGCAATTCTGCTGGTGATAGTAAAAAGTCCTTGTGTAATATATGATGTGTATCTTTTAACCATAAGTCACAAAGCCATTTAGGGTAAAGGTGTTGAAGAGTTAAGTATGATTTGTAGATTCAAAAGTCCTTCTGATACCAACGAAGAGAGCAAGCAGAAAGTGCCCCTCATCAATGGTTTTGTATATTTCAGTTGTTATAGTATTGTAACCTGACCTGAAGCCACATTGATTATCAAGGAGGTTTTATTTCCTGCAATGTTCATTAAGTTGACCATTAAGCAGTTCCATAAAAGTTCTATAAAGCCGTCTGCTAGGGGAGAAAGTATATCAATAGCTCTGAAACCAAAAGGAGCTCTTGGAGATGGGACTTTTGCTAAGGGAGTAATAAAGGCATGTTTCCAGCTATGTGTTAGGATACCTGTTGTAATGAGAAATTAAAGATATGGGTAAGAGGTTTTAAGATTATGAGAACAGCCTTTGGGAGGAACCTTGGGAGCAAGTAGTGAGGGCCTGGGGTTTTTGTTATATCTAGATAGTCTGAAGCTTTCTTAATTTATTTAGCGTTAAGGGCTCTGAAGTAAAACATTGCTGTAGTTTCTGAGTAAAAGTGATTCATGCTGATTAATGATATTGCTTATTTATTTATTGGCATTTGCTTACTGGGATGATCTGGCTGGGCAGTAACCCATTTTCAGAAGAAGCCTGGGGAGAAAAGCTTCATAGACCACAAATTACAACAGTGGACTAGTGTCACTCACACTAAAATATACAATGACAAGAGAATATAAACATTAGACAAAACTAGAAAATATACAAGATAAATGCGTTCATCTTGTATTGAAAAGATGTGGAGGGTATTCATAATGAAGTGCCAGATAGCTTCTAATATGTTACAGGCTGGACAAAATGAAGAGAACTTGGTCAGTGACTCAACATTATTTATTCCTCCTTAGATTGAACTCTGAATTCTGTAGGCTTACCTGATATAAATGTGTGCTTAGTTTTATATTAATTAGGATTCTAGCAGATATTCTTATATGATGATATTTTTTTTCTTTTACCATTTGAAGGGTCAGATTTCCAAGTTTTATAAGTTTGGTTTCTAAGCCTGAATTCTTGCCTCACTTATTTGGTAATTCAAGACCATGGGGATAATTTTATTCTGTGCAGCTCAAGATAAAATACCCTGTCTCGAATTGATTCAAGAAGGTTATATAATATGTCAAATGCAGTGATGAGGTTAGTGTCTGAATATAGTTCTTCCCAATTAATGGCATCCGATTTCATAAGTATTCTTTCATCCCTTTTGGGTATCATGCAGATTTGTTTTATGGTGGATGCTGACCAGGGCCAGTGTTAGCATTTTGGGGGCTCCATTCAATGTCAAGCTGGGGACCCGTAGATACTGCCAGTCTTAAGTATCACACATCACTGCCAGCCCTCCTAAGCAACCTTTTTGTTCATGCTTCATATTTTTAGACATAGTATGCACAGACTGACCTGTAGCTACAATACAGTTACATTAGAACAGACCTGTGTACCACACAATGTTGGCCCAGCTCACCAAGGGATATTCACAGTTACCAACATTTAGTTGCAACAATGATACATTACAGCAACTCTACATACAGGTCTGAACTTAGGTGAAATGGTGCCTTATGCACGGCCTTCTCTTTCAGCCCCCCCACACACACACCTTCCAGCCCTCCCATCTATTTCCCCCCATCTTGGGCTCCCCATACCATACACATTACTTTTTTTCTTCCTTTTCTTATATTTTGCCTTACTCTTTACCTTTTCCAAGAAGCCATAACTTTCTATATGCTCTGAAGTGCATTTTAAAGTATTTTGTTTTTTTTTTCTTTTTATACAACCTTTTAATCCAATGATGGTTTGAACAGAAATTATGATTACGGAAAGAAATTAACTCTTGTTTTTCAGGTTTAATTTTCCTTGCATCTCTTAAACACACCTTTCCTGAGCATGATGGCACAGTAATAACCATTTAGGAAATAATTCAATTAAGCCAGTACCCCCAGAAGCCATAGAGGTTACAGTTGCTCTGGCAGCTTGGGTGGGATGAAGGGAGCATTTGACCTGGCTACAAGGTGTTAGGGGACACAATGAATGGAGTACAATACCAGCATTTATTTTTGTACTGGCATTTCTGAAAGCCAATATGGAAATTAATTTGTTGTCAGGACTGAAGCACTTGCTTCAGCATTTTATGTGTGGTATTATCTATAGCTATAAATATAGCAAGATGCTTGCTACAGTTTTTAAAAATAAGCTGTTTTTTTTTCTTCTAATCTTATAATTGAGTAGTGCTCCTGGCATTCTTATGGAGAGAGGTGAAGCTGAGGAGTGCCAGAACGGAGAAGGGACTTTTTTTTCTCAACTTGAGAAGCACCAGATTGGGCAATGGCATCAGCTTCTAGATGAGCCAGTTTCACCTCTGCTTGGGTACAAGCTACTATAGGCATGATCATCGCCTCAGACAAGTTGCCAGTCAGGCATGAGTGCAGTAATGATATTCATTTAAACAGTGGCTGATGCTGCAACTGCTTAAGTGAATGTGTTCTGTTGTTCTTAATGTGTATACATGTTTGCAACCAAACTAGTATAAGCACTCAAAGATGTAACAACACTTTTTCATGGTTTTCAACTTCAGGTTGAAGGTGGCACCATTCTGAGGATTTCCACACTACAAAGTGACCTAGCTATAACTCTGTATATAGTTGTGTCATCTGTAATGCATACCATAATAACAGTCCTAAAGAAGAAATGACTACATGGCCAGTGTCTAAACCATCCCTGGAGCAGAAGGGCTACTGATTTGTTTCAGTTCAGATAAGGTATGCCTCTTGTATGTGGTTTATTATTTCAAGTTCCTTGAAATAATCAAATTGATGGACACTATAAGTACAAGAGTTATTAGTACCAAGTTTATAGTCTCATGACATGGAATTCCTAATGATCTCATCTCTGACAATCATCTGCAATACACAAGTCAACAATTCAGAAAATGTGTGCAGAAATAGAAATTCAAGCAATTTTACAAGCAGTCTATACACTCCTTGACCCAGCTGACATGTGGAAATAACTATCCAGATTATAATGAGAAAGAGATGTGCCAAAGGATTGCCATCCTGCAGTTTGAGTACTGAAGTGTAATCTAGTGCAAGGACTCATTTTCCCATCAGCTCAACTGTGGTGGGGCAGAAGATTGAAAAGCTGATCCCATAACTCAGTTGAGTTATTGATATCTGAAAACCAACATAAAATGAAAGAAATGGTGGAATAACTTCAGCAAAAATAGAGAGAAGATGCAAGAGAGTCTAGCTAGATGGCAATCTAAACCCAATCCTCTCGACAGCGCTTGCAGAACTTTCAATAAAAATAGGGTTCCCAGGAAGAAAAAACAGCCCATAAAGAAAGGTGAGTGAACCAAAACTAAAGCAAGAACAGACAGCTGCCTTTAAATCTGTAAATAACAAGGAGAAATTGTGTATTTTTCTAGAAAAGGTAAATACTGTAGGGCAGGATGTCAGTCCCTTGAAAAAAAAACAACAAATAGAAGTGGAAAGGCTACAAGAGAAGTTGCAAGATCTGGAGGAAGATAAAGAAGCAATTAAAGCTGAGCTGTTGAGAAGGTTTACAGGATACAGGGACTAACAGACACACAAAAAAAACAGGCTGAAAAGACCGGTGATCTTTAAAATTGCTCAGGAAGTAGTAACATGGATAAGTGGATAAAGGAAAGAGTAAGCAACAGTGAACTGGAGCAATATGTAATCTACCTATTACATAAAATATCTGTGATAGCAGGAAGTCAAGAAATATTAATAGAGAGGATATACAGAATGTGGTAGCAAGCAGCAGTAGCAGAAACCAGTCCCAAGCACTTTTGGCAGTTTTCTATTCCTTTGTTCTGAAAAAGGAAGTAATAACATAAACAAAAAACTTAAAGTTATCCTATTTACAGGAATGTTCATAAAGTTGCATGAGGATTACTCAGAAACACTCTTTAAGAGAAGGAAATTCATGCTAGAGGTATTACGTGAACTAACAAGGAATGACACTTCAGCCAGAACTTACAATACCATTATGTCTATTATTTCTAGGTCTTATAGATATGGGGAGATTCCTCAACTCAGTGTCATATAGACCTTTAAATTTACTTTCATATTGTGGAAAAAAAATGGAGATGGTAATATTGGATAAGTTATTGTCAAAACTGGAAAGGTTGGGATTTATTTGTTTATTTTATTTTACATTTGTTGACTGGGCTAGTCTAACTGGATGTATGTCCATTTTCAGTAGAGGCCCAGGGAGATAAGCTCTACATAAAAAGATTAACATAAAATGTTTAACATATAATGCATGTACAGAAGTTATTTGCAGATTATTACATAACATTTGCAACCATATATCAGCATGCATATGTTGAAAACAGATCTATTCCTACATGTAACAAGATGTTCTGTGTATAATAACAGCTATGAATGAAAAATTGTGCTGTGATATAATTTATATATATTTAACTTCAACATTTGACAGCATCACACATAAAACACTGATCAATAAATTTGAACAGCTAGGTATCAGTGTACTCTTGATAAGATGGATAGCTGCATGGCTGACAAATATAACATGGCAAGTATCATGCAGCAATTGGACAGGTGGAATTTTTGGTTACAGTCGGGGTGTCCCACAGGGCTCTGTCCTAGGTCCTTACTTGTTTTGATTGTATCTTTCAGATCTATCTTTTTCTTTTTTTTTTCAATAATCATTTTTTATTATTTTTCACAACCATATTACAAATTCACACATTATATACAATATATACAAAATGCTTCCATTGGTTAATTTCACATATATATCAACCTCATGTATTGATCAAAGGTACAGCACTAACAATCAAAAGAAAAATAATAAAAAAAAAAAAAATCCAACATTAACAAATCCAAGCCAACAATCTGTCTTTTCTGTACATTTTCTATCTAATCTAAGGTTGATTTAGACTATATTCTGGTTCCCGAGAAAAAGTGGATAGTAACCTCTTAAGCCAAAATAATATTAAAAATTTGCTCCCAGATTTTTATGTTGTTGATATTTTTCTTGTGATCACTAATTAACAGTTTATGCGCTAAGATGTGTTTTATTGCCAACAATCTGAAATTTTCCCACGATGTCTGGGCTGGGTTCAACCAATTTGTGGCTATATATAATTTCATTAATAGGCAAATATTCATAATTACAATAGTTTTTGATTTATTTAGATTCTCCGGGGTAATATGAAGAATCATAAACTCCCAAGAGAGTGTTGAATTTTGGTAACCCATTTTTTGTAACTGCAATTTTAATGAATTCCACAATTTATAAATGCACTTACAACTCCAGAACATGTGAAGCAAATCTGCTGTCTGATCAAAGCAATGTGGGCATATGGGTGAATTCTTTGCATCAAATTTCTGCAAAGTGAGACGAGTATAGTATGCATTGTTAAATATCATCAGCTGCGTAAATACCAATTTCTGAAGGGATACGGACTTTAATGTTAATTTAAATGCCTCCAATATCTTATTGTCGTCTGGGAATATCAATTTCTCTCTCCAGTAACTCGATAAAAGAATATAATTATTATACTTCCTCTCTTTATCAATTTATATGCTGCGGTTATATATTTTCTATCCTGCAACAGCGCTTCCCATAGATTACGAGAAATGATTAAATCTTCCCCTTTCATTTCAAAGTTGTTAAAATAGTTTATAACCAAGTCTTTTAGCTGTCTTACTATAATTAAATAGGAAATAGGGAGTTCTATTTCTTTTAAAATATCCTGTACTGGTACTCCTAGAAAAGGATATAAATCGAGTACAGTTAACTCCATGATTAAAGGGAATTTCTTTAGCTCAATCAATTAACCACCAATTGTTAAATTTGGGTTCCTATGAAACGGTTGGAAAACCATCATATATTTTAGTAAATTTAAGGAAGCGAAAAGAGTTTGAATTGCCGTTACATAACTTTTGATGTGCTCCATTAGCTTATATTTACTCATTGTCCAATTATTTGAAAAGGGTAATGCTTTAGCGTTGACTCCCACTTCATTTATATGCTTATACGTTAAGAGCACCCATTTGGGTGTCCATTTTCTATTATCACTATCAAAGTAAGACGTCTTTAAAATCCTATTGGCCTGAATCACTAAATAGTACATTTCGAAATCCGGTAATTCCAGCCCCCCCTTATTTTTTGGAGCCATCAATTTTTCATGTGAAATTCTCGTCTTCCTAGGTTCCCAAAGAAATCTTCCCAATCTTATATGAAGCTGTTTAAAGAATGTTTTGGTAATTCTGAGTTGTGCAGCTCTAAAAATATATAACATTCTAGGAAGAACATTCATTCTTATGATAGCTGCTCTTGCCATCATCGGTAACTTCAATCTACTCCATCTTTCAAGATCCAATGTTATTTGATCTGTAGTTGACTTTACATTGTTAATAAAAAAATCTCTATTTTCAGTTGAGAAGACAATTCCCAGATATTTTATCTTTTCTTCCATCCTATTAATGGTAGCATTGAAAAAGGTGTGGGTGTCTTTAATGGGAATATTTTAGATTTTTTTAAATTTAGCTTGTAATTGGAAATTCTCTCAAAGATTTCTATTGCAGCTAATATTTTTTCAGTATCGGAAACAGGTGTGGTACAATATATGTTTAAATCATCTGCATAGGCAGCCATCCTAACCTTTATTCCATACAGTACAGGAGAATTATAAAAAAATTTTGCTTAAGGTGTAAAAATAAAGGCTCCAAGTAAAGATTAAATAAGATGGGAGATAATGGGCAGCCTTGTCGGGTACCATTTATGATTTTTATCCTATTCGAGCATTCATGATTTATAAATAAATTTGTGTATGCATTTCTATATAGTATCCTTAACATTGAGATAAACTCCTGCGGTATATTAAAATAAGGTAATGTATCAAATAAATAATCCAAATTAACCCTATCAAATGCTTTCTGAGCATCAATAATTAGGGCATACAAATTCAGGTTTTATATTTTGCATAAGAGATTAAGGTATGGGCGTTAAGGTATTATCCGTGGTCTGCCTCCCATCCATAAACCCCACCTGTTCCTCTGATATTATTGGGTTTATTACCTTTTTCAGCCTACTCGCCAGAATGGATGTCATGATTTTCATGTCCATATTCAAAAGTGATATAGGCCTGTAATTATCAGGATTTTGGAGTCACCTTTCTCTTTTAATATCAGAACTGTCCTTGAGGCATTAAAATGAGGATCATTAATTCTATTTAGAGTGATATAATTAAAAGTCTGTGACAATACACTGCTCAAAATCTCACTAAAAGATTTGTAGAATTCGAGGTCAAACCATCTGGGCCTGGGGCTTTGTGAGGCTTCAGTTTCTTGATTGTTATGGACACCTCCTCAACTGTAATCGGTTTGATTAAATCTCTATGAAATTCCTTGTCAATATTAGGAAAGTGATTCTCTGTAAAAAATCTTTTCTGTCTTTATCTTGCAAGAGTGTCTGCTTCTCACCATAAATCTGATTAAAAATTTTTTCAAAGGTCTTCATAATATCCGCCTTGTCAGTATATGTAGTATTGTTATAGTGTATTTCAGTAATTAATCGTGTTGATTTCATCTGGTTAATAATCTGAGCTAATGCTTTCGAGGGGTTTGAATATGATTTGCATATTTAACTAAATTTCTTTGTTCATAAAGTGACAAATTTCTATTATGAAGTAAAAATAGTTCTTTTGACATCTTAATAGCTCAGTTTCTGTCTGTTCATTATAGTTCCTCATCAAATCTTGGTCCAGTAATTGAATTTTAGTTTCTAAATCCAATTGAGTCTTCTTTTGTAATTTTTTATAATATGTAGCTTTTTGTATAAATAGTCCTCTTAGCTGCGTTTTAGTTGTAGCCCATTCTATATCTATTGGGTGTCTATTTTGGGAAATATTATTTAATGACTGTTTAAGTATCTCCTTGACTTCCATTAATATATCTTCCTTGGTTAGTAAATATGGGTTCAAGGACCAATTATACCCTCAAAGCCTCTTAGTATCCATATTACTACTGTTTAAGGTTAAAGTTATCTTTGAATGGTCTGAGAGTTGTCTGACTTGATTAGAAACACTAGGGTCAGCTGAGATCAACACCTCTGAAATTAAGAAAAAGTCAATTCTCGACCACATTTTATGGCAGGTTGAATAATAAGTAAAATTCTCTGCTTTCCCTTGTGAGTGTATGTGTTTAAAAGGGTCATAGAGTTTGAAATCCATTTTCAATTCTTTCAATGCTACCATTGCCTGTTTATTGAACGCTGAAGAAGCACCCAACTTGTCTAATTTAGGATCATGATAAGAGTTCCAGTCACCTCCCAACACTATATAGCAATTATTGTATGACTGCAAAATGGAATAGATTGAAGCTATGAAATGATGCTGATTAACATTAGGGGCACATACACATATTAGTACTATAGGTTTATCATAACATTTGGATGTGAGAAGGACCAAACACCATCTACCCTCCTGATCCATTTTCACATCCCTAATATCTCCCTGAAAGTGATTCTTAACTAAAATTGCCACCCCTGCACTATTTGTTGTTCCTTCCGCCGTCACAATCTTCCTAACCCATTTCTTATCCTTCACTGACTCCCACTGATCATTAGTCATATGTGTTTCTTGTAATAAAATACAACATGCTGATGATTTGAGAAACAAATGAAAAAACAGCTTTCTTTTTTTCATGTTCTGGAGTCCTTTGACATTCCAAGATTCTATTATCCACATTTAACGTTCATTAGAAATATAACTCGATATCTAATCTCTTTGAGCAACCTTAGAATAACATAAGTTGGCGTATCATCAATTGTATGGAAGCAAAACTGCCATCCTATCCCTACCCAGTGCCTACCCACTATTCCTCTGGACCAGGATGAACATAGGTTTTTTACATTACTGGAAACCATCTGAGTAACTAATCTACTAATTCTATTATTTAACAATGAAACCCCATGCAAAACCTACAACAACTACTTCTCGTCTACAAAGCCTAATTCTGACATTCCCTACTAAACACTACTTATAGGTAACTACAGCTCTGTACATATTTATGGATATACAAATAAACTAATTGTACCCTGAGATTCTAATGTACTTCAATTCACTTCAGCTTTATATTCAGCAATAGCAAATGACATTCTAATTTGTTGTTCTATACAGTATTAAATATTAGTTGACATAGAAAGCAGACAGTTATTTAACATTTCCCAACATCCTGTATCTACTGAATAAAATGATCTAACTACTTTAATCTGCTTTGTTCTTCCCCTACAACTTACCTACTAACATATTAATATTGAAAACCAATGCAGTTCAAAATAAAACTATAATGGCACTTTCATTTGTAATAACCATATGTGAATAAGAGAGGAACCAAGGGGTTAAAATAAAAAAAAGAAAAAAAAGCATGAAGGGAGCACAGCAAAAGGAGAAGAAATAAGAAAAAATGCCTTAAATTACACATAAAAAAATAACTTATTTTATGTTATTTTATTATTATATGCACATTGTTTAAATCTGATCAACTAACCATTTTTACATCATTTATCAGTTAGAAATAATACCACCTATCTACAGGAATAAAGGAAAGGAGTAAAGAGAAGGGAGATATAGGAAAAAAAAGAGAAAACAAATATAAAAAAAAAAACTACAGTACCCTATTCTGCCACTACACATAACCATCTCCTTTTTTAATACACAATGCATTTCCACAGTGTTTACCTGCATCACTTTGACTTCACACACTATCTTACAGTCCTTTTCCTGCAAAATAAGTCCAAACAGGTTTCTTTTTACTTCGCCAGCAGTTCATCTTTCTTCTTAGCTATTTAAACTGTAAAGGCAGTTCAATCAACTGGAACTACGAGATAAGAAGATAAGAAAATAAAATTCCAGGCCTGCTACAAGAAACAGAACAGACAAAGGATTTTAAAGCCTCAGATTGTCATAAATGAAACATCCCATTCTCCCTGGTGCTGCAGAAAGCCAAAATGGACTGTTCACATTTCTGAAGATGGGAGAGCCTTAAAAATCTTCAAAAAAGTAGGTCTTGCTTCTTTCCTTGTGCTTACAGAGTATTTAATGCCATCCACAGTAAAAATTAGGTTATTAGGATATTTCATTTGAAATCTGATATTTTTGTCAATCAGAAACTTACAATATGGAGCCAGCATTTGTCTAGATTGCCTTATTTGTGTTGGTAAATCCTGTGCTATAGAAATTTTATTATTTTGCCACATTATAGATCCACCAGATTTTTTAATAGTTAACAGTACTTTGCTCACATCTTCGTAGTTCAAAATTTTAACATAAACAGGTCTGGGTATATTTGAAGCTTGAGATTCTCTGTATGCTCTATGCGCCCTTTCTATGACCATCTGCTTAACAACCTCAGAGTTCTTGAGCAGTATTTCGAATATTTGTGTAATAGAAGTGATCAGGTCATTATATTGAATAGATTCTGGGATCCCTCAAATGATTATATTGTTACGTCTGGATCTTGCTTCCAAGTCCAGAATTTTATTTTGCATCATTTGAATGTCAGTTCCATGTGTCTCTGTTCTTTTAGTGAGCATTAATATATTGTCTTCATTGGTAGCAATTCTAGTTTCTGCTTTCTCCATTCTTTCGAGAATCCGATTACATGTGTCACTAAATGAAAGTGTTTGAGATGTTAGCTCTTTTAAGGCATCCTGTATAGGTAGCAATGCTGATTTGATTTCTTCCATTGTGACCTGTTGATCAGATTTTGTTGATGGCCCTGTTTTTGCAGTCTCTTGCTGTTTGATAGTTTTCTGTCTCTTGATTAAAGATTCTTTCTCCGGTGATTGCAAAGCTGACAGCTTGGTTTTGGAAGTTGTAGTTTCCATATTTTTGTCCTCCTTTGACATTTCGAAATTCTGCACGAAGATTTATTTCCCAAAGAAAAGTTACAAAAGTGAGATCAATCAGTCCTTTGTTTGGTGCTCTGTTCAGAGTCAACCTGACAATCAGATCCAATCCTGCTATTACCAAGTATTTTTTTCGATTTTTCTTTCTCAGAACCAAAAGTGACTTCTGGTCAATTAGTAATAACTGCCAATTAGTTTGTTTACTCTAAGTATAACTCCACAGGGTTGATTTTTTTCTCAGGTATTTGAAGAGCTGAAGTACTGCAGTGCTTATAGAACGGCAGCCATCTTTGTTCCAGAGATCTATCTTTTTCATCTGAGGTGTTCTACAGTCTTTATGCAGATGACCTGAAATTCGGTTAACTCATTACACTTAACAGATAGGCATGTCTGCAAAAGAACTTGACTGCTAAATTGACAATTTCGGCACAGGAGAATAATATGCTAAAAAATACATCAAAAACTAAGCATATAAGATTAGGGAGACATAAACTGAAAGGTGAATATTGTAATACAGCACATAGCGATTCAAACTGTAGACTCATGTAAGGACCTACGTTTTGCTAATCACATCAATCAATTGGTTAATGATAGTTATAGAACTGTAGGTTGTATAAAAAGATGTATAAAGTCCAGGAAATCAGAAATGATGATGTCATTGTTTGTTAGTTACATTAGACTCAAACTTGAGTACGGTATAACAATATGGAAACCTTATATGAAAACAAGCATGCGTAAACTGAAAAAAGTACAGTAGAAATACAAATTCAACAAATGTAAAATAAATAAATAAAAAATAAATAAATAAACTGAAAATAAGTACATTAGAAATATACCAAGGACATCAAAGGATGTGAAATTTTAAGTTATTATGTAAGACTAAAATATCTGAATTTGTAAAGTACCTCTTACAGATATTTAAGATGAGATCTTATTTAGGAATACAGGGCATTTACAGACAGCTACCTCTGGGAATGTTTGGGGCTATCAGAAAAGTAGAAGAGAATCGTCAGACAACCTGTGCAGAAGACTCTATAGGAATGAGAAGTGTACGAACTGGTTCTGAGACAGCAACTGATGCATGGAACAGACTGGGAACAACTGTTTTGGTACATTGACAGCCTAAAAGGGCATTAATGCCCATGCTTAAAATATTTGTATGTAGGTCTGTATGTATGTATGGATGGATGGATCGATCAGTTGTATGGTTGAAATCTCCTGCAATTCCAGCAGGAAGGCGAATGGTTTAGCCGGCACAATATGGAGTTTATTCAAAAGTTTACACAAAGATATCAATCACATACAGCTAAACAACCCAGGCAGTAAAAATCTGAATTGTTTGCCAGATGTTAACTGGCAGAGTAACCTCACACATAAGAGTGATGATGCAGAGAAACTTGGAGGATGTGCACGGTAAAATTCTAAAACCCCTGCAGGGAAGAAGACAAGACCAGGAAGTACAGAGTGGCTGCATGCCAGTAAAAGAGATGAGCAGGAAATAAATAAATCACAAAAACTGAAACAAAGAGATGAGAAAATTGACAAGATGGTAGAAGGGAAACAAGTAGAAGAGATGTATCTAAGGACAGAAGAACAACAAACCTCTCCCTAGGGAGATTTAGGCACAAAAGCAGAGAAAGAGTGGAAGCAGAGACAGACCAGGGGGGAACATAAAGAGATGGGAGGATGGTGTGCCAGACGGTTCAGGTGACGCAGAAATGAACAGCTAGACAAATGAAGAACTAAGCAAGCTTGATAAAAGCATTTATGATACAGGAAAGAGATGAAAAGGGGCAGGCAGGACTACAGAAGGACTGAAAGTGATCACAGAAAGAAAGAAGCAATAAGTAAATGGAAGGAGTGGACACTGAAAGGCAGGTGATCGTGGACAATGCAGGAAGTATATATTACAAGAAACAAATCCTTACCTTGTGAAACACACCCCGTTGAACTCAACATCAAAGCTTTATAAACAATGGGATGAATTGAATCAATTCCCGGGGCAATGATGGCTAAAGCAGTCAAGGGGGAAAAGGGAAAAGCCTGTAATGTAAGTGTTATATAGTATAACTACATACTGATATATAATAAACTGCAGCAAACATAAGTTTAATAACTAAGTCTTACAAAATATGTAATAATTGCTGATGGAACAACTGGGGGTAATAAAAGGAATGCATGGGGGAAACAAGGGAAAAATAAACAACACCCAGAGACAAATGTGAAATAAAGGAACAACAGTGTATAAGCAGCAAAGTAAACAGCTCTAAAACTGCAAATAAAAAAAAATGTTGGACTATTACAGAAAGGAAGCTGGTGCACCATTCTGGTAAGCAACAGTGGGATGTGGTGAGCAGTGAATGAGCATGCTGTATCATAAAAAGAATGTGACATCAGTACTGGGTTGCCATACAATATATTAGTGTGGAGGACATAAAGGGCCGTGTCCTGGCATCCCCATACACATGCAAGAGCTAAAAGACAGGGATCCAGAGGCCAGCTGCCAAAGAACACAATGTCCAGCTTGGAGGGTAGGCTCAGAGAAAGACTATGCCACTTGGCAACAACTGGGAAAGCAGAGAGGGGTGCCCAAACAACAAGGAAAATCCAATTAATTATGTGGAACATTGGGAATTTATCAAATCCTATCAGAAGCTGGAGTACTGGAAACAAGGATGCACCAAAGAGGGATGAATAAGGATTCCACAAGAATTTGTTTGCTAACTGGACCCAGACAAGAAAAGATGGAATAATGTCACCATAGAAATGGAAAAAAAAAACAGTTTGTATGGAAGGAGGGACTATGACATAAAGATAAGACAAAAACTAGCCCAAGAAATGAAAGGGTGTGGATATATGGCGGGAAAAGCATCCAAATAAAAGGGAACACACTTTCATAAGAAACATTTTGGTGCAGGCAAGAATGTTAGACAGGTTCTTAGGTAAGGTAAGAAAAACATAATGGAAATAATAGAAGAGATCCAATACAGGAAATACACGTATCAGATCATGCAGGAACAAGGAGAAGGGGGTGGAGCTGAGCTAGGTAGAAATGGAAGGAGAGAGAGAGAGAGAGAGATGACAAAGAAACGCTGCAAGGATTAAAGGAGTCAGTCCAGGACAAAATGAAAGAGGACTGGGGTCAAGGCCATGGTCAGGGTAAAACTGGTGACCACATTAGGAAAGAAGGAAGGGTGACTGAGGAGTTGGAGAGCAGTGGTTGATTTAGGCCCTAGTGCAAGGGCACCCCTCCCCCCCTTATTTTTTTTAGATAAGCTGCCATACAACCTAGTGGGGAAAAAAGCTTTTTAACTATTTCAGTTGAAATCAAAAAATATACTGCAAAGCCGTGCACAGTTGACAGTGTGCATCATCTGCCAGTATATTTTCCGATTTCAGCCCACAGAGGCTT
The DNA here is from genome assembly GCF_019279795.1 of Protopterus annectens. Lineage (NCBI taxonomy): Eukaryota > Metazoa > Chordata > Ceratodontiformes > Protopteridae > Protopterus > Protopterus annectens. The sequence goes on from NC_056728.1 coordinate 859,611,853, forward strand.
TATTTTCATTTATGTATTTGTTTTTGCTTTTTGTGTCACAAGTCATGATGAGATATGTGAGTAGAGGAGCTTGTAAGATGATGTGATCATCCTGAGATCCTGTGTGGTTCCCCTAACTGCATTTTCCATTATGTCTATGAAAGCAGTCAAGAAGGAGACCAAGAAGTGCTTGCCTGAACAACAGGTGAACATGACAAACAAATAATTAAGAAAAAGTCCGCCGGGTACTTGATAGACAACTACAGGTTATGGTACAGTTTTCTGCACTGTTAGCATTTCTTTATCCCTGTTACAACAATATGTAATTAAAAATACGTTACTTCACCTTGAAGTCGCATAATGTGGTAGTGCTCACGTCATGGTGATTATAAGTTTGGTCGCATATATTTTCAAGTGATTTTAATATTATATTTCTTTACTTTTGCCACAACTGTTTGCCATGAAGATACCATTTTCTTATTAAATGTGCAGCTGAAACAAAACATTGCTCAGCTTTTCCGCCCAGATAAAGGCACATGCACGAAGGCTGAGGAGCTAGTTGTCTGCTGCCATTTCTCTTTTATTGGACAGAGCAGGGTGTGCACATATCAAGTGTTCATGTTTTCATCTTGCTCACAAAAACCTGATCGTGGAATTTCTCTGGATAATTATAGGTACGCATTTTTTAAATCCTGGCAGGGTTCATATGATTGCAGATGAATACTAGGCTAACTATCCTGAAACGCTATTTTAAGGCTAGCCAATAACTTAAGGTTAAAGCAAACCCTTGTATTTGTGACTATTGGATGAAGACCTTAACCATTATGCCACCAAATCACATACCATGGGTAGCAAAGGGTCTGTTGGTACTTGTAGCTGAAATGATTGGTCCTGCTGTGTTGTTTAATGTTGATAATGTTGGCTTTTCAGGACTAATGCATAGTTAAGTGAAGCAAGCTGTAACTACTATTTCTGTGTAGAATAACTACATCAGTGTAACCCGTAATCAGTAAAAGTAACAGTAATAATAACAGTAACAAAAAAGTAAAAGTAATAGTATCAGTGTAATTAGTGTAACAGTGTTGTTACTTAATTTTACCTTGGTAAGATTAATCCAAATCTTTAGGTAGGCAGTGGGTAGTAAGTTGTTTTTGGATGAAATTTGGCCTTACTTTTTGCAGTTGTAGTATTGTCTTTACAGGACTGGAGTGTATTTGGAATACAGCTATGATTTCTGTTTATGTGAAAAAATACATGAATCTAACCATTGTTTTATCTTAGCAGGATCAAACCAGCTATTCTGGGCAGGGAATGGATATGGGTCTGTCTTTCAATTAAATGACTAGCTCTGCTATTTGCTGTTCTAATTCTACCTTTGCAGGACTAATGTGTAATTGTGTAAAGCAAGTGAATACAAGTTGTGGTTACTGTTTCTGTGAAACAAAAATATTTTAATGTAATAATTATTTTTTTCCTGGCAGAGTCAATAAAAAAATAAAGTTAGATTTTATTCTTGCTGGGCCAAGCTATATAATATGGATAAGCGGTGTGCAGATAAAATGTCTGTTCCTAGCTGTTTGTTGTAATTCTGGCTTTGCAAGATTAATATATATTTGAATGGCGCAAGCGGAAATACAGGCTGTAATTACTATTTTATGACACTAAAACACATTAATGTATTTTTTATCCTGGATGGGTCAGACTTGATACTTTAGATAGGTCATGGTTATGGGGGCTGTTTGTGAATTAAACTATTGGCCCTGCTGTTTTGTTGTTGTAATTCTAGCTTTGCAGAAGTGAGTTGTATTTGGGTGAAGTAAAATGGAATACAAGCTGTAACTACTGTCTGTGTGAAAAAATACACTAACGAATCCATTATTTTCTTTTCAACCTAGTCGGTGGACAGGCAATGGACATGGCGACTGACCATGGATGAAATAACTGATCCTACTCTTTGCTGCTGTAATTCTAACTCTGTAGGACAACTGTGTACTTGGATAATACAAGACGTGATTATTGTTTCTGCAAAACAAAAATGCATTACTATAACATTTTTTTATCCTGGTAGGGTCAAACCAGATATTGTGGGTGGGCAAATGACTGATCCACTGTTTGTTTTTGTAATTCAAGCTTTACAAGACTAATGTGTATTTGGGTGAAGCAAGTGTGAGTATTGTTTCTGAGCAACAAAAAATACTTTAATGAAGCCATTGTATTACTTTTAAACCTGTCAGGTTCAAAGTGCATACTTTAGGTAGGCCATAGGTGTGGTTTGTGGATAAAATAATCCAAAACTTTTGTTTTGTTGTTTTGGATAAAGCAACATGGAATACAAGCTGTGACTATTGTTTATGTGAAAAATACATTAATGTAACCATTTTTTTAGTCTGCCGTGGTTAAACACAGCTGTCTGTGGATGAAATGGCTGGCTCTGCTGCATGATGTTCTAATTCTAATTTTGTAGCATTATTGTATATTTGGGTAAGCAAGATAAAATATAAGCCGCGATTACTATTTCTGTAAAATAAAAATACATTAATTTAACATTTTTTTTATCCTGGCAGGGTCAAGAAATGAATAATAAAATGAAATTATTATTTTTTTTTATCCTGGCAGGATCAAACTAAATATTGTGGGTAGGCAATGGGTATGAGGACCCTCTACAGGAATCCAAGCAGTGATTACTGTTTCTGTGGAACAAAATGCATATTGATGCAATAATTATTTGTTCTATCCTGGAAGGGTCAAACAGATACTGCATGTACACAGTGCATATAGTGGCTGTTTGTAGATGAAATGATAGCCCTAAACTATTGAAAAGCATGCATTAAAGAGAGGGCAACAGGAAAAAGGAACAGGCAGGAGGGGGGGCAAAAGGAAAGATATATACTGGGGGAAATGGGAGATACGAGGGAAACAAAGAACAAAACAGATCTAAGGTAAAGAAGGGACAAGGTCAAAGAAGAGAAAACTGGGGTAGAGAAGGGGGATGGATGGAAGGGGGTTGCAGAATACTGGCAGAAGACAATATAGGCAGAGATGTACACGCAAAAAATATATGATGATGTAGCAGATCAAAGCTTGAGCAGACTGCATAGATAGTATGGTAGTAGATGCTGGAGATGTCAGGAGGAAGAGGCAGGAATAATGTGTATATTCTGGGACTGGGTGGGTACAAGAAGTCTAGAAGCAGGCACAGATGATCTAGGGAGACTTGTTTTAAAAGGAAGTAGAGCATATTTAGAAATTATGTATCTGGGGCAGAAGGAAAGAAAGAGGACTCTATCTGGAAAGAAAGAAAAATGAACACTATCAGACTGCTGAATACTGAAGTTAAAACCACCATTACTCAAAACTTGAAAGGGAACAAAAATAGTATGGGAGGGAGGGTCACACAAGAGGTTCCTGTACATAGGGAGAAGATGGCAGAAAGTGACTAGAACGAGAAAAGGAGGGGTGGGAAATAAAAAGGCAATGAAAAGAGTTTTTGAAATACTACAAGGGTGAAAATTATACCAGGAGGAAGGAGAGAGTGAACCCAAAGGGAACCAAGGGGAGGGGAAACAGGCTAGAAAATGAAGCAGTAGCCGTGAACGAGGACTGCACATGTATGTGATATACTGTATGAACTTAACTTAAATTATCAAATGTAAACAATAATTTTGAACTGTGTCTGATGGAAAAGGTAAGATGAACTGTAGTTAAGGATGTAATTGAAAATGGACCAGCCGCTGCTGGTGATAAAGTGCAGAAATGCTAAGACTTCAGCAAAAGCAGAAGTACTAGAATGGAGGAGAACAAAGCAGCAGACCTAAGAAGGTACACTGTACAGAAGAAATAACAGACATTTATACAAGCCAAATGCGTTGTTGTTCACGTTTCAAGAAGAAGAACCATCCCTGTCATAAGAAAATAGAGAGCAGGAACACTGCAATGGTCAAAACATACAAGGTGACACCCCTGAAAATGTGTCTCCAAATGAAGTTGTAGTACAGCAAAAACTGACCCAAAGATAAGGGCAGGTGTCCACTGTATGTGATCCTGTTAAATTCACCACATATGGCAAACCATTGAAGGAACAAGACACACATATGGACTGTCACAAAGTTAAAAATTATTCCAAGGATTGAGAGTGCATTTATTTAAAGGTCTATATGAATGTATGCAAAGTTTAATTTTGATGCAAACAGGCCATGACCTACCTAGTATAGAGCTATGGTTAACTTATACATTCAGTGCAATGTAATAGAGCTATGTCATTTGACTAAATACTTACAGGATCATAGCAGGTTACTAGGCTAATGGTCCTACGGTCCTAGTGCCTTTTCAAGCCTAACCATTTATGCCCCAGTTTTCCCACTTATCAATGCCCACAGGCTAGAATGGCTTTGGTATATATCCATGTGTTAGGGAATTTACAAACTGCCCCTGTCCAAAAGATTTGCCATCCATTGGTTCCAATTGCATTTAAATAAGTTTAGGTAAGATCTCTGTTTCAAATTAGTGGTTAAACTCAGTTGACTAAAAACAGATTTGACTGACTCCAAAATGGTGAAAAACCTGCAGCAGACTGTAATGACAGTATGTGAGGGTGCCATTTTTGATCACAGGCGCTATTAGGGAAGTGAATCTAGACAAGGGAGGGTAGATGGCTGCTGTCATGTCTTACCCCTAGATCTGTATGTATGCCAGCACCAATTCATTGTGTGCAGTATTTCTTCTTTTCTTTACAGCTGAGAAGCTGTGAAGTAAGTTCATATAAGTAAGGCATGTGGGGATGCAAGAGGAGAAGCCCTCCCATGCAAAATGTTGTTTACCGTGCATTTGTTGTGTAGAATTTCTATCAATTGTGATTCACTCAGATGAGTTTTCAGTCAAATCCGTTTCCATTCAATTGAGTTTGACCATATGTCATTCAATCAAATAAGGACTCAATCAGATGACATAGGCCCACTTCTACAGGTATGTTTTTTGCTTTAAAATGATTTTATGGAATATGGCCATATACTAATGAGCCAGTTACAGGGACTGCATGTCACATGGTACACAGACGTTCGGAAGAAATCAGTTTGTATATAGACTTCATGAAAGCTACACCAATCTCCTGTATCTAAATGTATTATAAATTAACATTCCTCACATGACATACAGGATAAACTTTGGATTTTAGAAACAAAATGGCAAAAGTCCCTTTCTGCATGTCCCACCCTGAATTATTATGCATTTTTCTTTGATAAGTCTTTTGAGACATAAACCAACACATATAAAAGCAAAGAAAGTGGAGGAACCAAAAGTGTCCAAAAATATAAATGTATAAATAGAGAAAAGACCTGAAGAAGAGGGTTACCTCGAAAGCGCTTACCTTTTTGTTATTTTTATTTGTATTAAAGTGTTTTTATCTCCAGCCGAAGTGTATTTTCTCTATTTATACATAAACCAACACACCTGATCAATTAGTGTTTTTTTTGTCTGAACTTTTGAATTTCATGAGACTATGTATTGTGTGTAGTAAAAGTGTAGGTGTGTTTTGAATTGTTTTATTATCATTGAAAAAACAAATACTCACTGTGGGTTTTTGAAATGTGTGTTGGAATTCAGAATAACTTGGATCATTCTGCATTTGTTAGAATTAGGGCACAAAATGTGCTTACAGTAAGCACTACACATAGGGCAGCCTAGCCAATGACCCCAAATCACCACTTTAAATACAGCTGTGCCTTCAGGTGCATACAGGTAGAACACAGTGATATGTGATGTTCACAGGTGCTGTGTTGTGATACCTGTCATTAAATGAGGTATACTCCTCTGGTATGCTGGCAACATGGACATCAGTGTGGTGCTGTGTGCCAGACACATTGTGCCATGGTGGTATTTCAAAATAACAGACTGAATATTTGTTGCTGCCTTCTTGTAAGTGTGTTAGCCCTGTACATATTAAATGAAGCCTAACTGCCTGCAGTGTTTACAGTCTGCACGTCCAACATGTAGGATATCAGTAAGCCCAGCTAGGCACATAGGAAGGGCAGTCTAACATGGAGGACCTATGTTCTACAGAAACATGGCCTTGACATACTAGCATCACTTGCAGACACCATTAATTGCTGATGCACAAGTGACAGATGACTTTTCATTTTAGTGCCAACAGCAGAGGGGCACCAATGCAGTAAGATGTTTAAGTGCTGGAAATGTGGAGCGTGTTGTATTACAAAAGCATAAATGGGTAAATACTGCACATCACACACCAGCAACACTGGTTATTGCTATTGTACTTTGGTAAACACTTTATTTTTATTTACAATATGTTTTCTGTGCCACATTTTAGAAGGTTCTCCAGTTATACATACATCTGAAAAAGAGTTTGCTAAGTAATGCTATGAAATATATGCAAACTTACACTTTTAATTGTGTATAACAAATTATGAAAAATCCGAAGTTTAAAGTTACACTAAACAGAGGACACACAAGTATTACCAGGAAAATGTAGTTCAACAAGTGACAGCAAATAACTAGGACCTCAAAATTGAAGCTTGACAGATCACAATTTACACAGACACATAAAGAAATACAATTTCCTGGTAACATTTGTTGCAACAGACTTCGATCTTTATTGTATGTAAAATGATGTCTGAATTTATAGATACTAATATTTAGGAATTTGCTGCATGGGATGACACACAGCAAAGAAGACATGCACTACACATTGGTTTGAAATCCGTACACATTTTGTATGGCCAGTAATACTGCTACATTATGCATTATGTCTATAAATCCCGACCAGTGGGTTTTTTTGTATTGTTTAAACTTTAGATTTCATATTTACACATATATTTTGTTTTAACTCTGTGTCGCTAGTGGCTTCTCTAACCCAATCCCAGATTTTTTCAGAAAAAGTCTGACTACTCACAGTAACTGTCTACCATGGACAGGTCAATTACCATGATGGTAAAAAAATGCAATTCAGAGACAGTTACAGCTTCAATGAGAAAGATCTCTCCCATCAACACTGCATAAACAATACCACTACATCCAAACTTGCAACCTCTCCTCTTTCAACCCTCTAACTTTCTCTGAATGCTTAAAGCATACTGACTGGTCCCCCCTAAAAACCCTTACTCTAGATGCTGCCATTTCCTACTTTAACCACTTATTCCTAACCCTTCTCAATAAGCAACCCCCCCCCTCAAACCAAATGCATCAAAACCAATCCCTGCCCATGGTTATCAAAAGATACTAAACTAGCCTTTCACCAAAGAGACAAAAATGGAAACAATATCGAAAACATAAAAACCATAACACACTCCTAGAGTATAAGCAACTATAAAACTCCACAAAAAAAAAATTAAAGACTGCAAAGCTCACTTCTTCAAACTCCTGTCCTTGCACTCACAAATCAAAAAAAATTCTGGGACTCCATCTCATCCATGCTGCATCCTGGCAACAAAGAAAACCCCTGCCCAGTCCTCAACCTCTCCAACCTTGAAACAGCTAGACAGTTCAACTCATTCTTCATATACTTCATAGCTAAACTATCAGCCTCCTTCCCACCCCCCTCCTCCACCACCACCCCCTCCTGCCCCAACCACCACCACAATTATCAACCTTCCTCCACATCCTTCTGCCTCAAGCCCATCCCCATAAACACTACAAAAAGACTTCTCCTCAAACTCAAACCCTATCGCAATGCACCCGACAACCTTCCACGCACCTTCCTCAAAGAATCTGCAGACAGCATTGCCTATCCCATCTCTATTCTTATAAATAGATCCATACAAGAATCATACATCCCTTCTATCTGGCACCATGCTTACGTCATCCTCCTCCACAAATGTGGCAAAAATACTGATATCACCAACTTCAGGCCTATTGCCATCCTTTCCCCTCTTTCTAAAATACTAGAGAAAACAATACAAGCACAACTCATGACACACCTAACACTAAACAATCTCCTCTCCCCTACCCAACACAGCTTCCGCCCTGGCTACAGCACCAAGACTGCCCTTCTTTCCTTTCTTGAAACCATAAACCTCAAACGCAACTCAGGCAAGTTCATATCCACACTATTCCTAGATCTGTCAAAGGCCTTTGACACCATCTCACACACCCTACTTATATCCCAACTCTCCACCCTACACCTCTCTCCCACCACCATCACCTGGTTTTCCAGCTACTTGTCCAACAGCCAACAAGCTGTCCATTGGAAAACTTCACCCTCCCCCTTCCTTCCCACACCCACAGGTGTCCCACAAGGGTCTGTTCTTGGCCCTCTTCTCTTCAACCTATTCATTAACAACTTCTACCAATCCATCCCAGACTCATCTATCATCCAATATGCAGATGACTCAACAATCATCTGCTCAGCCTGCTCCCCCTCTGAGCTCCTAGCAAAAACCCAACTAACCTTCTCCAAAACAGAAACCTAGATGCAGTCTAACCATCTGGTACTAAATACAAATAAAACCAAACTAATTTTTTCCCCTACCAAAACTCCATTGACAAATCAACATTCACCATACAGAGCCAAATAACACCTTGAAATTGTTCCCTACACCAAGCTTCTTGGCATTATTATTGATGAAGAGCTAAAATTTGACACCCACATCCACTCCACAATCAAGAAAAAAATCCACCAAAAGTTAGGTCTCCTCTACAGGCACAACCACTTCCTAAGCCCCCTACCCGTCAAACTCTTGCATCCACCTTCCTACTCTCCTCATTTATGTATGGTGCCCCTCTTTTCACCAATCTCCATCTTGGCCTTCGGTCCAAACTTGAATCCTGCTACCACAAGATCTCCAAATTTGCAACCAATTCAAAAAATTCATCCCACCACTGCCACTCCCTCCTCACCATCAACTGGCTTGAGCTACTCATCTACCTCAGTTATCTACAAATCACCATTCCCCACAAGCTCATCTTTAAACCTGCCAACTGCCCAGATCTCGCTACTTCCTTAAAACCTTACATTCTCAAACCAAAATCTCCTTCAGGTCCACAAACCTGCATGGCATCCTGACCATCTACTGCTGCCCCCCTCCTTAGCTAAACAGTGGAACTCTCTCCCCACACACCTACGCAACCTACCTAATCCTTCTTCCAAATGGGAATGCCCTTGCCATTCTCCAACTTAACCCTCCCCCATTCCACCTTGCACTGACTCATCCAACTACCTCTACTATTACTTCATCCCACCCAAAACAATCCCTCCCCTACTAAAAAATAATTTTCACTCTAATATCTATAGTACTATACTCTCCAATCTCAAATATACTATTGCCCTCTTGAAGCATAATATTTTCCTAACCTAGTAATGGCTTGTAGCTATATATTTTGAAATGTTAAACCTATAATTAATTTTATAATAAAAATATTCACTTTATGTAAATGTTGAAATTTCTGTATTGAATTATGTCTTTTCATTTTTGTAACATAGTGACAAGACAATTGCAAATATCATGGAGCTTATCTGTAAATGTTTAATTAGCTGTATGAACTATGTCCTTTTGTAACATGTGAAATGTAACTTGCAATTATTGTGGAGCTTTTCTCCCCGGGCCTCCACTGAAAACGGGCTCTTCTTAGTCCAGTGGACTTCCCCGGTCATCAAACTTACATAAATAAATTTATCAGCTTGTTAACATGTATCTTAATTATACACTAGCCAGCATTAGTGCTATCAGGTGTGATGGTAATAATGTTCTCCTTAGCAGGCCATGAATTGTGTTGGCAAAGGCACCTGCCTACACTATACACTCACATATTCAGATACCATGTACACACACACACACACACACACACACACACACACACACACACACACACACACACACACACACACACACACACATGCTTGATTCCCTAGTGTGATCAACCAGGACACATATGCACAATTTAACACACAAACACACACATTCATGCAGCTTCTTTAATGCCCCTACAGGCACACATTTCAAAAAACATACACACACTATCATGCACCCTTATCCCCATGTATGACTGAACTTATCTGCATCTGTACTGCTTCTGCAGGAGTGAATAGGTAACCACTTTCTTTCACTGCTATTCAATTTTTCCTCCAACAGTGAAAATTCATTTCGCCAAGAAATTCTCTAAATGTTTTGGACATCATAAAATGGGAGACACTGGTATTTCCAGGGCAGGGCACATGGCTACTTAGTATTAGCTACTCCCCTGGACTGCTTCATTATCATGCTGTTGTGCTGGCAAGACCACCACCCACCACACTGAGGCCCTGCTAATAGAAAAGAAAATATCAGCAGTGGGGTGGTTTAAGAACTGGAAAGGCTTACTGCGGTTCAGAAATAATCCCATTAGGACATTCCCCGTCAGGTAAATCCTTCTGAATCCCTCACAATGTGGGATGCCACTCATTTTTTCCCTTTTTTTGACAGATGACACTGACCTAATGCAATAGACGTTTGCTTACCCTGGTTTCCATTATTTGAAGTAGGGCAAATTTTGACTTTTATTTATTGAATTTTTTACTTTTATTTATTGATTTGTTTATTTTATTGTGTTCCTATGGTTTTGTTTTTATCTTGTGGCATTAGCAGCAGCTGTGCTTCAACTGTTATGCATTCTTTTAAGTTTTATGATTTATAGAAAGCAGTACAAGCCTGGAATTTGTTAATTTTCTCATATAAAAAGGCCTGTCATATATTATTATTTTTAAAGCTGTTTTTCAGTTGTTTTGTTGCTTTATTATTTCCACTTTTACTCTACTACCTTTTTAAAATATTGCACTATGGAACACAAGCTGCGCTTTTACATTATGAGAAGAAAATCAAATGTCTCTCTTCCACATTACTCTGACAGAACTAGAATCGTAACAGCTGTAAATCAATCTCATAATAATTGCAGGTCTCACAACATCATCAGCCACTTAATCTGTACTAGAAAGTGAAAGCATTTGTGAAGTTCTGGTTAGCATATCACTGTCAAAATTTAGTTCTGGTCAGTTCGAGCACAGTTCTGCCTCTAAAAATTCCATTTCATGATATGTTGTATTAAAGAGCTCTTTTCAGAAGTGAACATACACGGACGGCAATGTTATTTACAGCTGCTATAATCCCATCCTATATTGTTGGAGAGAAATAATAATGAATATAAAGTAGTTTATGACTTGGCTACCTGGGTAAGAATGAAACTAGCATTACTGGGAATGTGCAAGCTTACATCCTTACATTGTCAATTTCATTCTTGTCAAGGAAGCCACATATAAAGAATGACTAGCCACACTGTAAGTTCATTCTGTTTGCTTATTTTCTTGTTTAAATTGTTTACTGTTGTGGCTTTCATAGGTAGGTTCATAGGTAGGTATTAGGCTATTGGCCCTAGGGCCTATATAAGCCTAGCCAAAAGGTACCCTGGCTTTCACCACCCAAGAAAATTATTTTCCTGTGCCACTGTCGAGCAGAGCCACAGAAGTGATCCCTGGGGTGAATTTCCTATCTCCCATCCAATCATCAAGATTTTTCTTGAAGAGTGCTAATGAGGAGCTTTGTTTGATATAGATAGGTAGTTTGTTCCAGAGTATGGGAAGTCTCTGGGACAGGAATCTATCCCTCCAGCATGTTCTATTTATTGCGGTGACAAGGTTTAGGTCCCTAGAGCATGTAGCTCATAGGGATTGAGATTTCTTTAAGTGGAGCATGTCTAAAAGCTCTGGGTTTGACATAGCTTTGTATGTTAGGCAGAGATCGAATCTGAGTAGGCGATATGTGATGGAGTAAAGCTGCAGTTTTTTGAGACAGTCTGCGTAGGGCATCTGTTTGAGGCTGGTAATCCTCTTTGTGAGGTATTTCTGCGGCCTTTCCAGTTGTTGTAGATGTCTTGTGAGGTACATACCAAAAGGGGCATTGTACTCTATAATGGGTCTAATGAGTGACGAGTAGAGGGGAACAATGACCTCTTTTTTCCTGGATGAGAAACCTTTTGTGATGAGGTGTGCCATGTAGAAGTATTTCCTGACTACTGTGGCGATGTGATTATCAAAGGAGAGACTACTGTCCACCTGTGTCCCAAGGTCTCTTATCACACTTTCGGTGTTAAGTAGACTGCCACCTATGTGGTAGTTCATGGGTACAGAGTTTTTATCAAAAGGGATGACAATGCACTTTTTGGCATTGAGCTTGAGGCCATGGCTTTGACATCAGTCATCTGTCTCAACAAGGCCCTTTTGTAGGATGTCCACATCTTTTGGAGTTTTGATTATGGCTCCTAGTTTGCAGTCATCTGCGAATTTCATTAGCCAAAGACCTTCTGTGTTAGCCTGTACTTCAGAGAAGTAGATACCAAACAGGAGAGGACCCAGGACTGAACCCTGTGGTACTCCACTTGTCACTGGTCTGAAGTTGGATTTGGAGTCTGCTACTTTCACAGTGTGGGTTCTGCCAGTGAGCCAGTTGGCAACCCATCTTGTGACATAGGGATTTATACCTAGTTTAGTGAGTTTATCTATAATTCCAGAGTGGGGGATGGTGTCAAAAGCCTTGGCGAGATCTAGATAGGCTGTGTGAACCACCTTACCCTCATCTACGGCTTTGGTGACTGCTTCAAAGAAGTCTATCAGGTTTAGGAGACATGATCTCCCTTTTACAAACCTGAACTGGGTGGGGTCCTGAGTTTGGAGATTACCAATGTCATTGCTTATAAGTTCCATGATGATACATTCCATAGCCTTGCAGACCAGGCTCATTAAGCTAATGGGGTGGTAGTTTTCGGGGTCCGTGGTGGCTCCCCCTTTGTGGAGTGGGATAACCGTCACTGTGCGCCATTCAGTGGGCACATAGCCTGAAGTGAGGCTATGATTGAACATGGTACTTAGGTGGGGTGCCAATTCATTCTGTAGTTCATGTAGAACACAGCCTGGGATGTTGTCAGGTCCCATGGATGCTGTGTTCTTGGCTTTAGTGTTTTTTACCTGTGCAGCTGTGATTACAGGAACTTTGCATTCTTCTGGTATAGAGATGGGGCCTTTAGGGGATGACAGGGGGGTAAAGTTAGCACTGAACCTATCTGCCAGGATGTTGGCAATATCAGTTGGTTCTGTATATTTAGTGCCATTGTGCTGTAACTCAGAGCAGATCTGAGTGTTGCCATTGAGATTCTTGACATACCTATAGAATGCTTTGTGGTTGTCTTTAGAGTCAGTGGTGATTTTGTTTTCGTAACTAGCTTTGGAAGATTTTATGAGGGATCTCAGGCTCTTACTGAGGCTGACCAGGGAGTTTCTCCAATCATGGGATTTTACTTTTTTTTTGCAACAGTGTCTTTCTTCTGTTGTAGAGTTTTTTAAGGCAGGGGACCACCAGATTGGCTTCCTTTTTTTGGAGGATAGCATCTTGGTTCTGTTAGGGATTGCATGATCCATGCAATCATGTAAGTGCTTATAAAGTGCATTTGTGTAGAATTCAGCAGTCATACCTCTATTGTCCGTCAGCATGGGTGTTGTGAAGTTTGCCACTTCTGTCTTAAGAAGCGTGAAGTTGGCTTTGGAGAAATTTTTTACTGTGGTTTCCCTAATTGGCGGTGGGGGAGAGATGTGGATGTCTAGGGTGATTAGCTTGTGGTCGGATCTGACCAATGAGGAACTGACCTCTGGTGTGGAGCAGCGGTTGCCCATGTTGGTAATAACCAGGTCTAGGATATTGCTGCCCCTGGTGGGGGTGTGGATAAGTTGATCCAAGGCATTGGAATTTATGAATTCCAGAAAACATTGAGCACAAGAGTTGGTACATGATGGTGGGGTAGTTGAAATTGCCCATTATTAGGGTGTTAGGTTGTACCGTAATATTTTCCAGTGTATCAAGAAATGAGGAGTGGGAATCCTGGGGCATGGTGGGGGATCTGTAGCAAGCTACAATTTGGATTGCGGTCTTGCCCAGTGTTAGTTGCACTTGGATAATCTCGGATGCATTATGCTGAGCAACTAGCCTAGAGGTGTGGATATCCTTAATGAATATGGACACGCCTCCACCTTTAGTGTTTCGGTCCAGGTTAGGTGGCCGAAAGGTGTGGTATGAATTATAGCCTGGTAATGCAGGGGTACTCTCTGGAGCCTTGAACCAGGTCTCTGTCACTTCATAGATGTCGATGTTCTCCATTTTAAGGAGTGCCTCGAGTGAGTGCATTTTGATGTTTAGACTTCTAGCATTGAGTAGCAATACCCTCAGATTCTTCTTGCTTGTACCTGTTATGGTAGTGAATCTGTCATTTGAACCTTGCCTAAAAAAGGCACTATAGGGGTGGCTAGAGCTTTAGCCAGTATCCAGAATCCCAGGGGCGACAGGTGCAGGCCCTCTCTGGCAAAGCATCGTGGTTTATCGATCATGTCATCCCAGGCAGACAGATACTAGATCCCCTTAGAATGACACCAGAAGCTTAGCCAATTGTTGAAGTCAATCATTTTGTTCTTGTACTGTGGTATCATTCTGGGTGATGACAGGATGCTACTCAGGGCTAGGATCATACCTGCCTGGGCTACAAGATCGGACAGCTCCTCCATGTCCCTTTTGATGTAGTCCAGGGAGGTACAACTCAGGTCATTCACACCAACATGGATAATGACAGAGTCATATTTGTACTTGTTGTGGAGTGACCTGAGTGCATGTGTTATGTGGCGGATCTTGGCACCTGACAGGCAGCTGACAGTAACTTTCTCCTTGTTTAGCCTGGTGAGTGGAACATCAGTGTGCCTGACTATAGAGTCATCTATGACTAGAGTGTTGGGTACGTTGTTATGCCTGATAGGCAGTGGTTGAGTGGCACACTGAGTTTGTGGGCTATGTGTCATTTGGGTTGCGTTGGGGGGTGGAGGTTGCTTGTGTTTCTGCTTTGGAGGTTGCTTGGGCAGGTTTTTACTGAGAGCCTCCACAAATGTAGGTGTGTGCTTTGTGTTTCTATGTGTGTGTTATGGTGGTGTAGGTTTTGAGGGACTATGTGCTGAGTGTGGTGTGGTGCAAATGTTTTCCTTCTCCTCTTGACTGTCTGTGCATTCTTCTTTAAGAAGATAGTGCATTCTTCTTTAAGAAGTCTGTGCTAACAGCACAGTCACGGGCGGGCGTGCTGACATCATCGCTGTCGCTCATGCGATGATTTAGAGGTTTGAGAGCGGGAACTTAGACGGATTATTCGAGCGGGAACGGAAGATGGGACCCGAAACGGAATACTTCAGGTAGAGCGTGACGCGGGGGTGCCTACGGTCTTCTTCTCTGCAAAAAAAGTCAAACTTTATCTAACTTTCCGCAGATTTTCCGCAGGTGTGTGTGTGTGTGTGTGTGTGTGTGTGTGTGTGTGTGTGTGTGTGTGTGTGTGTGTGGGGTTACAAAACATTTTGGACTTTCT